>NC_081568.1:63782450-63980544 GCF_022355385.1 Mustela nigripes | reverse complement strand
AGCAGGCTCCCCACTGAGCAGAGAGCCCGATGAGGGGCTCGATCCCAGGACCCTGGGATCATGACCTGAGCCGAAGGCAGAGGCTTTAACCCACTGAGCTACCCAGGCACCCCTAAAATTGTTATTTTAATAAAAGAGCCCAAGAGATCAAATTAGAAAACTATTAGTAATGATCAGAAAACATGACAAGAAATTAGATAAAAGAACCAAAAACTTAAGATAAATGTGCAAAATGTGCAAAATTCAACAGCACTGAATATCTACTGAATATCTATCAGTAACCATTTAGAATAAAGGAATGTTCTATTTACAAGGATGACCAAAACTATAAAATACCTATGACTAAATTTAATAAGGAACATACAAAATCTAGATGAAGAAATTTACAAAAAAAACATTTTAAAGGATATGTGACACATCTGAATAAAGAGATGTACCCGTTCCTGAATGTCAACCAGTTCCAAATTAATATACACATTTTAGGCCATTCCAATAATCCAGCAACAGCACAAAATGACTCTTAAATGTATATAAAGAGGAACCTGGGTGGCACAGTCAGTTAAGCATCCAGACTCTTGATTTTGGCTCAGGTCCTGATCTCAGGGTCATGAGATCGAGTCCCATGTCTGGCTCCACATTTAGCACAGAGTCTACTTAAGACTCTCTCTATCCCTCCCCCTTTACCCCTCCATGTGCTCTCTCTAAAAATAAGTAACTCTTTTAAAAAAAAAGTATATAAAAAACCTTGTAAGAATTACCAATAATTTGTCAAAAAATAAATAAATAGGAAGGAATCCTATCCTATCAGATATTAAAACTTAGTGAAAGCCCACTGTTATTAATCAAGTAATGGTATCAGCAGACAAATTAGTGAAACAGAATACAGTATGATAAAGAGGACTACTCACAGTGGGGGAAGGGATGGATTATTCAGCTAACCTATAATCTCCAGTGGAAGAAAGTAAAGTTAGGTTCTTATATATACAAAAGATAAAGTTCCACATGGATTAAAGATCTGATTTTAAAAAGAAAACCATGGGATGCCTGCGTGGCTCAGTTGGTTGAACTGCCTTTGGCTCAGGTCATGATCCCGGAGTCCAGGGATTGAATCCCACATCCAGCTCCCAGCTCCACGGGGAGTCTGCTTCTCTCTCTGACCTTCTCCTCACTCATGTTCTCTCTCACTGTCTCTCTCTCAAATAAATAAATAAAAATCTTAAAAAAAAAAAAAAAAGAAAAAGAAAAAGAAAACTATGGGGGCACCTAGGTAGCTCAGTGGGTTAAAGCCTCTGCCTTCAGCTCAGGTCATGATCCCAGGGTCCTGGGATAGAGCCCCACATCGGGCTCTCTGCCCAGCGGGCCGCCTGCCTGCTTCCTCCTCTCTCTCTGCCTGCTTCTCTGCCTACTTGTGGTCTCTGTCTGTCAAATAAATAAATAAAATCTTGAGGAAAAAAAAAAAGGAAGAAAGAAAACCATGAAACATTTTGAAGAAAGCAAAAGAGAACGTTTGTATAACTTCATTAAGTGCAAGCATTCTTAAAAAGAACCGAAAAACCAAAAGCCATAAGGAAAAGAAATGTCAACTTGGTAACAATTTAAACAAATGTAAAGATAACAAAATAAAAGATGAAAGAGATCATGAAAAATATTTGCAGTATGTGACCAATATCCCTTTTTATATAAAGAACTACAAACTGATAATAAAATGTCAAATAATCCAACAGTAAATGAAGAAAGGATAAGCAGGCAATTTACACAGTAAGTGTAAATAACCAGAAGAAGCTCAATCTAGGGGTGCCTGGGTGGCTCAGTGGGTTAAAGCCTCTGCCTTCGGCTCAGGTCATGATCCCAGAGTCCTGGGATCAAGCCCCGCATTGGCCTCTCTGCTCAGCAGGAAGCCTGCTTCCCCCTCTCTCTCTGCCTGCCTCTCTGCCTACTTGTGATCTCTGCCTGTCAAATAAATAAATAAATAATCTTTACAAAATTAAAAAAAAAAAAAGCTCAATCTATCAGTAATCAGAAGTTTATGGAATGGGATTCAATCTTCAAATAAGCATTTTTACTCTACAAACCTCTCATTCACCTAGGGACACTGACATTATCTCTTAAACAATAGAGACTGGGGGACACCTGGGTGGCTCAGGCCATTAAGGGTCAGCCTTCGGCTCAGGTCATGATCTTAGGTCCTAGGATTGAGTCCTATATCAGGCTCCTTTCTCAGTGGGGAGCCTGCTTTCTTCCTCTGCCTGCTGCTCCCCCTGCTTCTGCTCTGACAAATAAATAAAATCTTTAAAAAAAAAAAAGAGGCCAAAAAGCCAATCCCTGCCCTGAAGTTCCTTATTCTCTCCTAATTTTCCTATTAGAAATAGCTTAAAACAAGTGTTTGCATTAGTCATTTAAACTTGACTGAAAACCAAAACCAAAATCTGCAACCACCACTACCACTAAAAGTGCAAAATTAAAACAAGAACTTTAGGGACACCTGGGTGGCTCAGTTGGTTAAGCAGCTGCCTTCGGCTCAGGTCAGGATCCCAGCGTCCTGGGATCGAGTCCCACATCAGGCTCCTTGCTCGGCGGGGAGCCTGCTTCTCCCTCTGCCTCTGCCTACCATTCTGTCTGCCTGTGCTCGCTCTCTCCCCTCTCTCTCTCTGATAAATAAATAAAATCTTTAAAAAAAAATAAAAATAAAACAAGAACTTTAAAAATTTAATCATACTGACAAAAATTCAAAAAGCTACCATCCAATGCGGGCAAGGGTATGGGGAAACAGGTCCTCTCAAAACTCTCTGGAAAACAGTCTAACAGGAGCTACCAAAACATACAAAGTACATTTGTTTTGAACCAGTAGCACCAGGATTCTGTTCTACAGAAATAAAAGGTCTGCTATACCAGCAATATCCCCTATATCCATAACTATGTCTCCGAACATTTCCTTCACTTTCATTGTCTAACTGAAACCTGGCTTTTCTCTGAAGATACTTCTTCCTTTGAAGTCTTCTATCATTTTCTCTCTCAGATCTGTAAGTATGGGAGTGGGAAAACTGTCCTCTTCATTCATTTCCACTTTTGAGATTCTTCTTTCTTTCTGGTTAACAAGTCCACTTTTATCCTGAGTGATGATATCCAGAATTAGTACCATATTTTTGACTTGCTTTGCTGTGTTTGCTTTCTTAATACTACCACAGAGCAAAGGTTAAGTGGCTGACTCTTGATATCAGCTCATGATCTCAGGGTGATGGGATCGAGCCCCATGTCCAGCCCTGCACTCAGTTTGGAGTCTGCCTGAGCTTCTCTCTCCATCTCCCTCTACCCCTCCCACCACTGCACACAAACTCTCTCTCAGATCAAGAAATCTTAAGAAAAACAAAAACAAAAACAAAAAACCCTACCACATAGCTATTGTTATTGGTCCTAGTCATTTACCTGTAGTTGAAAACAAATCAATACCTAATGCTGGAGAGGCAATGCTAGGAAAGAGGAGGAAAGAATCCAGAGTTCTAGATTCAAATCTAAGCTTGTTGCTACTAACCTTAGGTAAATTAAGTACTAATTTTACTTTACTCACCAATATCAGAACCTACACCATTTATTTTTTGAGAGTAATCAATAACACAATGGATCTACAGCACTGTGGACAGAATACAGTAAACACCTGAACAACATGGAAGTGAGGAGCACTGAGTTCCATGCAGCTGAAAATCAAGTATGACTTTTGACTCCCCAAACTTACCTACTAATAGCCTACTATTGAACAGAAGCCTTACTGATAACACAGTTGGTTAACATGTATTCTGTAGGTTTGTATTATATACTCTTAAAATAAAGTAAGCTAGAGAAGGCAAATGTTATTAAGAAAATGGTAAGAGAAAATAGATTTACAGTGCTGTATTTATTAGGGAAAAAACCACTTTTAAGTTCAAACCCATGTTGTTCAAGGGTCAACTGTAAACACTCAATAAATAAGTGACCACATAATATCAAAAATACCTTCAAATCTCAAAATTTCTTTATGTATTCTTGCTCTACAGATGACTTCAAACAGTTTCAGGGCTTTAAATATTTTCTACATACAGATGATTTCCAAATTTATATTGCTAGCCTAGATTATTCTCCTGCCCTCAGTACTAGTATATACAGTTAGACATCTTCACTTGATGTCTAACAGAAACCTCAAACTTTACATGACCAAAACTGAGTTACTCATCTCACCCCCACACCCAAACGTGGTCCTCCCATAGCCCTCCTTATCCCAGTTAATGACTCTTCCATTTCTAGTTACTTAAGTCAAAAAGCTGAGATATCTTTACTTTCTTCCTTTCTCTCTCCATTCACATACAACCCCTTAGGAAAATCCCATCCACTTTATCTTCAAAATATATTCAGAATCCAACTACTCCTCATGATTACTTTCCTACTTCATCCTGGTTCAAGCAGTCTTGCATCACTGCAAAGATCTCCTAACTGATCTCCCTACTCCTCCCTTACCTTCCTTGAGGGTATCTTCAAGAAAACAGCCAGAATGACCCTAATAAATCATAAATCCTGTCATCACTCAAAATCCACCTTGCTTCAGAGTTAAAGCCAAAATCCTTACAATAGCCTACAAGGCCATTTGTGAATTAGCCCTGCCTTTAACTCCCTAACCCTGTCTCCTACTACTTTCTTCCTTCCTCCCTCCCTTCCTTGGTACTAGCCACACTGTCCTCCTTGTCATTCCTGGACAAGGTCCCTTGAGGCTATGCTTTAGGACTCTTACATGCTTTATTCCCTCTATCTGGAATCCTCTTCCCCTAAGCACTCACATGATTTCTTTGGTACTTAACCTTTAGGTTTTCACATAACTGATACACTCTCCTCGAGGCCTTTCCTTGATAATCCTATTTAAAATTAAACACCCCACTATCCCACTCCCCAGGCCCTTGGGTGGCTCAATTGATTAAGCTGATTAAGTGGCCAGCTCTTGAATTCAGCTCAGGTCATGATCTCAGGGTCCTGGGATGGAGCCCCAACTCTGGCTCCAGGTTCAGCAGGGAGTCAATGCTTAAGTTTCTCTCTCTCTCTCCCTCTGTCCCTCCCCTGCTCAGGCAGCATGATCTCTACCTCTCTCCCTCCCTCTTTCTAAAATAAATAAATCTTTTTAAAAAAAGATTTTATTTATTTAAGAGATAGTGAGAGAGATCACAGAAGAAGAGAGAGAAGCAGACTCACCGCTGAGCTGGGAGCCTGATGCGGGGCTCGATCCCAGAACCCTGAGATCATGACCCAAGCACAAAGCAGACGCTTAAATGACTGAGCCTCCAAGGTGCCCAATAAATAAATCTTAAAAAAAAAAAAAAAAAGTTAAACACCCCCCCTCAAAATTCTGTTTATTTCTCTCCATAGCATTTATCACCATCTAACACAGCCTATATTCATTCCATTTATTTAGACTCTTTGTCTCTCCCACTAGAATGTTAACTCTACAAGTGTAGGAACTATATTTAATATTCCCTTATATCCTGTGCCTAAAACTATACTAGCACATAACAGGTCCTGAAAAAGTTTATTGAGAATGGGATAAATGTTTGTGGACAAGAATATTCACTGTGACATTAGCTGTATGAAACCAAAAAATGAAAACAACGTGATTGTCCCTTAATTTTTTTAAAACCAAAAAGTAATAACTACAATAATGTTTAACATTCAAGCACTTAATATTTGCCAGGGCTTTATATATATTAACATTAATTACTGAAACAACACCTTGCAGTAGGTAATATAGCTAGCAACTGCACAAATGAAGAAACTAAAGTAGAAAGGCTAAGTAACTTGCCCAAGGTGACAAAGTTATTAACTGGAGAAGCTAGGATTCAAAACTAGGCTGTCTTACTTCACAGCCTGTCTTCATGACAACTTACTATGCTAACTTTAATAATTATATGATCCTACCTCTATTAAGACAGAGACAGCAGAAGCTCTTATCCAATGAAAATAAGACTTACTAGTCAATTAATTTAAAAAGTCACTTAAGGGTGCCTGGGTGGCTCAGTGGGTTAAGCCTCTGTCTTCAGCTCAGGTCATGATCTCGGGATCATCGGGCTCTCTGCTTGGCAGGGAGCCTGCATCCCTCTCTCTCTCTCTGCCTGCCTCTCTATCTACTTGTGATCTCTCTCTCTCTTTCTCTCAAACAAACAAATAAACAAATAAATAAAAATCTTTAAAAAAATAAAATAAAAAGTCACTTAAAGTGAGGAATAAAAACATTTCATACACATATATTTCATTTAAAACATAAAGCATACACATCTATGCAGCAATTTTTTGATGAAAGCCTACCCTTTCTTAAGGGCATGGGTCCACCAGCATTCTTTGGAGTCTTTCTAGCATAAACCATATCCATAAGACACTGATTTAATTTCTTGGAGTGGAACAACTCCAAACACTTGACAAGAATTAAGTGCACAATACTGAATCTCAATGATTTTTTTCCCAAAGTTATCTATGTATCTATCTTGCCCACACCTAACTGAACAATATTCTAACAACTTGACCCTATAGATCTTTCCCAAAGCATTTACTTTAGCTTTCAGATTAAAAAAAAAAAAAAAAACCTCTCACACTGATGCTTAAATTGTTTATGAATTATATTTTTATGACAAATATAACCAGCACACAATGATTTGGGAGCAAATACAACTGACTTTTGAGGTGCCTGGATGGTTCAGTTGGTTAAGCATCTGCCTTCGGCTCAGGTCATGATCCTGGGGTCCCGGGACTGAGCCCCATGTGGGGCTCCCTGCTCAGTAGGGAGCCTGCTTCTCCCTCTCCCTCTGTTGTTCCCCCTGCCTGCATGTGCTCGCATGCGCACACGCGCTCTCTCATAAATAAATAAATATAATCTTGAAAAAATTTTTAAAAATAAAACTGACTTTTGTCAAGAGTACAACTCCACTGGTGAAAGCAAAACTACTTGGACATATTACAGAGTAGATCTTAAGAAATAGAAGCCACATGCTTCAACTAATCAGCCAAGTGAAGGGTAAGAGAGCTTATACATTAATTATGTGTATCTGTATATGCAGAAGAAAAAAGTATACAATGACACACAACAAACTGGGAATGAGGAAAGGGGAATAAGATTAAATTTAATTACACTTTTATGATTTTATGTTACTGACTTCCATAAAGTATGCATTACTTGGTAGTTTTGGGTTTTTTTTTTAACGCAAAAAAAAACACAAAAACCACTGTGAACTAAGTAATAGTATCCCCATTTTATAGGGGAGGAAAGATTCAAGAAAATGGGAACATGCCCAAGGTCACAGGACTCAAGAGAAGCTAAGCTGAAAGGCTAATTCAGGTTTGCCCCAAGTTTCAAAGCTCATGGTTTTCCTACAATACGAAGTTCCTGGTCAAAAACTTCACACAGATCACTCTGATTTTTTGTAAATACATGAACAAAGAGCATTGTGTTATTCTTTTTCTTTTAGGTAATAAGAGTCAGATGAAGCCAAAAAGATTTTCCAAGTGTATTATAAGCTTGATTCTACAGGCCAGAGTTCAGGGTTAACTTTCTATAATTTAAAAGAATAAAGATCATATACCCTAATATTCATTTAAAAGAAAAGAAATTTCTTACACCTGTACAAAAGTACAAAGGGATAATTTCTTCCTCCACTGGCCACACATATTGCTCCTTTAGCCCCTTCTCTCTGTCCATGTCATCTTTCTCCAGGGGTTTAAACAGCAACCTAGAAGCAGTAAACCAAGGCACTAGGGGAATCTGTTATATTTGGAAATTTGAGAAAATGGATTTCTGTAAAAGTAACCTTACCCATACCTGCATTAATTCTTCTTTCTTTTTTAAAGATTCTATTTATTTACTTGAGTGAGAGAGAAAGCATGAGTGGGAGAGAGGGGCCAAAGGAGAGAGAGAAGCAGACTCCCAGCTGAGCAAGAAGCCTGATGTGGGCTCAATCCAAGGACCCTGAGACCATGACTTGAGCTGAAGGCAGACACAACCAACTGAGCCACCTAGGCATCCCCCTGCATTAATTTTTTTTCCTTAAAGATTTTACCTACTTATTTGTCAGAGAGGGAGCACATTCGCGCACAAGCAGGGGGAACGTCACGCAGAGGGAGAAGCAAGCTCCCCACTGAGCAAGGAGCTCAAAGCAGAACTCCATCCCAGGACCTTGGGATCATAACCTGAGCTAAAGGCAGACACTTAAGCAACTGAGCCACCAAGGCGACCCTGCATTAACTCTAAAGACCTATTCTCCTCCATTTGAAACAGCTTAAAACAAATGTGTGCATTTGCTATTCATACTCAATTGATTCCAAAACAAACAGGAGAAAAGGATAACTAAAAAAAATCTTAGAAAACAGCAAATGGACTGGTAAGTGTGATAAATCTACTCTAGGGAGTTCCAGTCAAATCACATATCACAAAAAACATGACAGAGGAAACCTAAGATTTCTAAAAATATTTCACTTTTGCTAGTTTCAATGTATCAAATGAAGCAACATACTGAGAACTAGTTCCTAGCAGTATCGCCCAGTTCTGTCGCGACTCCTAGGGATATTCCAAGCACACACTCCATACGGTTAGTGAAGCAAACCTGAAACCTACTGTTATGTTACTCTCCAGTGGGAAAAAAACTGATGGCTCCCTATGTGTACAGATCAAATTTTAAACCGTTCTGCACAGCTTTGAAAGGCCTCCAAAATCTGGCTCTAATTTACCTATCCAATCTTATTTTCCACTTCCAATTCTCTAAATCCATCACAACACGCCATACTATTCCATCTTCATACATTGCTCAAGCCATTTCCTCAGCTTTGAGCATCCTTCTGCCTACCAACTGCTCAAATTCTATTCCTCCTTCAAAACTAGCAAAGTATAGTGGGAAGAGCTGAACCTTCAAGCCTGACCCAGACCCATGCCCACCAGGTTTCTAAATATAATTCCATTCTCACTATTTAATAACTTAATGAACTTAGGCAAATACTTCAATAGATCTGTTTCACCACTTAAGAGTAGCTATATCATCTACGGCACTTTACAAGTCTACTGGGAGAATTAAGCGTAACAGTTATCAACTACCTATCTAGCACCATGCCTAAGGTATAGTAGATACTTAATAAATGGTTAACTCCTAGGTCATCCTTCTCTCTTCTCTCCTCTTCCCACCTCCATGGATACTCCTGTTTCTCCCTAAATTCCTATAGCACTTTGTTTACACCATGGGCACTAATATACTGCAGGATACTCATTATTCACGTATGTATGTATCTTGCTTCTCCAATAGGTTATAGCTAAGACGGTTATGGGTATGGATTTCTAAATCTCTGCCACTTAACTAGTGTGAATTATTTGACCTCTCAGAACCTGCTTCTTTAACAAAATGAATGAGGGTTAATTCCTTACAATGTTATTAAGAGGTTTAAAGGAGTTAAGGTACATTAAATACCTGGTATAATGCTTGACACCTACTAAGTTTCAAAGAATTTTCAATGGCAACTGAATGGTGAACCTCATCCAGCAACTGCTTAAGGAACACAAAAATGCATTTGCCTTGGTAAATCCAGTTTCATAGAGCAATCTGCTTTTTTGGTTTTTGTTTTGTTTTGTTTTGTTTTGAATTTTACACCCAGTGTGGGGCCTGAACTCACAACCCTAAGATAAGGAGTCACATGCTCTACTGACTGAGTCACCCAAGCATCCCTCACAAAGAAATCTTAATGCAACTTTAAATAACCTACCACTCACCCCTTACTGATAAAAATGCCCAACGAGGGCACCTGGGTGGCTCAGTGGGTTAAAGCCTCTGCCTTCGGCTCAGGTCATGATCCCAGGGTCCTGGGATCGAGCCCCGCATCCGGCTCTCTGCTCAGCAGGGAGCCTGCTTCCTCCTCTCTCTCTGCCTGTCTCTCTGCCTCCTTGTGATCTGTCAAATAAATAAATAAAATCTTTAAAAAAAAAATGCCCAACGAAGACAAAAGAGAGGTACCCATGAACTTTACCTCAGAAATACTACCACAAATTCATGCCTTCCCAGTATCAGACTAAGTACATCATGACATATAACTCACATCACCTTGTAACACTTACTCTCGGAGCTTACCTTAAAGAGCTGTGTAAGGGGTAAAATGGCCTGTCAAATTAAACAAATTCTGAAATAAGGGGTCTACCAGGGAGAGAAGGCTGGTTGTCTGATATTCATTCACTCTGATCCTAATTTGCTGTCTTCAATTTCTCTACTCAAAACTCCAAACAAATGTCAACTGTTTCTATAATAGCACTTTTCCATTAACACACTTCCAACCCACTGCTCAATTTAAAGAAAAATTAACCTCAAATTATAGTGAAATCTAATAAAGGAATGTGCAGAAAAGTGATAATTTGTTTAAAAAAAAAAAGACATACCACAACATTTGCATTCCACTCTCAGCTGTACACTGATATTTACACAAGTGGTACAGCACACAAGAGCTCAGGAAAAGTTCTGGAAAGATGGACCTGGCTTTAAATCTGCTACCACCACTTACTGGGTGTGTAACCTAAATATGTTACTTCTTAAGCTTCATATTCCTCATCTGTAAAATAGGGATTGTAACAGCATGAGTCTCATAGAGTTGTTGTATTAAATGCGATCATGTGGGGCACCTGGGTGGCTCAGTGGATTAAGCCTCTGCCTTCGGCTCAGGTCATGATCTCAGGGTCCTGGGATCCAGCCCCACATTAGGCTCTCTGCATGGCTGGGAGTCTGCTTCCCCCTCTCTCTCTCTGCCCACTTGTGATCTCTCTGTCAAATAAATAAATAAAATCTTTAAAAACAAAAAATTAAAAAATTAAAGCGATCATGTACACCATGTGTTTAGCCAAGTACTTACAACATTGTAAGTACTCAATAAATGGCATCCGAACTAGCAGTGCCTGAGCACTAAAGTTCTTGGTAAATAACGCTGAATTAATGAATGTTCTGTACACTTTATATTAGGAAATAAGTGTACCACTAACTTTAATTCTATCCTAAGTTAATGATTAATGGTAGCGATACTGCTTGGGAACCAACATTTCAGTTTACAAGCCCTTCATACATCCAAAAACTCATTTGATCTCCACAATATCCTTAGGGGGGGTAGACATTTTTAAAGAGAAGTATTTTAGAAATAAGGAAACTGGCATCCATAGAGTAATAAACAGCCAAGGTTACCCACCCTAGTGGTCTCCTTCAACCATATTCTCCAACTCGGAAATTAAGAGCTTAGTGCCAAAAGTTTTTAACATGACAACCACCACCAAGGAAGCAGATTTCTGCAAGTTACCACCCACCTCAAGAACTGTCAAGAACGTGAATCCAGGAATAAGCCCAGGGTAAAAAACCCCCGTCAGACGCCACTGATGACACTTATAATTGTTGCATTGTTTCCTTATGTGGTGTCCTCCCACACCTTTAGGGTGGGGGCCAAGTATGCCCCCTCCCCCACCACAGCGCCCAATACAGGACACCAGGCACCCAAGAAGCCATCAATAAATATTTGTAGAAATAGCGTGGGATGCTGGTAGATTTCCCAGAGACCCGAAACGAGGCCAGCTACGCGGTAGGGATTAAGCATCTCGGTAGATCTAGAGTCGAAAGGCGGAGAAGGTCCGAGGGGTAACCGGATTGGGAAGAATGGTTGAGGAAGGGTACCGCTAAAGGAAACCAGGGAAGCTGACCCGCTGAGGGAAGAGGAGAGGGCCGCAACCCTGGCTAGAAGGCCAGGGACCAACAGAGGCTCGGGGGCCGGGAGCAGCAGGGCAGTTGGCGTCTGGGGGGGAGGGGGCTGCCGCTGGTCTGAGAAGAATCTCGGGCCCAATCTGAGGAGGGTTCTGGGCTCCTCCAGGGGCCCACTCCCCAGCCCGTGGCGGCATTTGCTGCACCGAGTACTCGCTGCTACCTGAAACTGCAGCAGCTTCTCTGTCTGCTCCTGGGTTAGATCCCGCTCCTCAGGCGCCGCCATTTTGCCGCCGCCTCTACGCTTCTGACCCGTCCGCACCGTCACCCGCCGGAAGTGACCTCAGCAGCAACCACGTCCGGTCTGAACGGCCGCCAGCGTGCAACTGCGTCTGCGCATACTGGTGCAGCCGGGCGCTGCTGGTGGTGACAGTTCCCGCCGTCAGAGGGCGCCACTCTCGGGCCAATCCCGAACACTTCCGGAAATTGCCGAGGGACTGTTGGCATCAGTCGCCCTCACGGTTTAGGCCACAAATGGGTCTGCAGAGACCCAAGACTCCTGAATAGATCCTGAAGAGGCGAGAGCTCTCGTGTGCTCCTCGAGAAGCTCCGGAAATTTTCGAATGCCAATTCGCAGATTTAGCCTGCTTCCTAACCGTTTTTCCATAGTCTCCAATATTTCAGAATATATCTTAGGACACTGTGGCCCTTCCAAAATATCAGCCGTTTGATGTTTAATTCCTTCCGTGACGTTTCCGAAAGCGCCTGAGCATCTCTCAGAAGATTCCGAAAGTCCCTGAATAGCGGATGCTATTTCTGATGCTGCCCTGAGCTAGAAGTTGTGAAAGGCCTCACAATGTGAAAATCGGGGCTACAAAGTCGTTTGCTAGGATTGTTTGGACTTGGCTACTTGAGTCTTTGATGGTTAATGGCGCTGCCAGCCTTGGGCAGAATTTCCATCCACTCGGGTGGCAACTCTGCTCCTACCTGCCTCAGGCCCATTGGCCCGATGACCCGGTGATAGACCGAAGGAAGTTCCTGGATTGGGATCGGGATTCTTGGGCTCAGGGTCTAGAGCCCACCTGGCAAAGTGCTGGACGTCCTTGGGCAAACCACCCCCCTCCCGGGCTCCATTTTGCCATTGGTGGAATGAGATTCCCCCAAAAGCCACTGACACACCACCTCAGCTTATTCTCCTTGGAGGGAGGCTCTTACCCTTTCCACTGTCTAATTTCCACCCTTCGCTGACTTCCTTCGCACTTTGTCCCTTCAAACTGCCCCCTCTGTTTAGAACTCTCTTTCTCAATTCCACTTTTGTTCTCCTGCCATCACCCTCAGAAAACCTCCAGAAGACAAAGGGGTCTGGGTCTGCTGTATGCTTTTACCAGACTACCTGTGTACCTTGGAAATCACTCTGCCTCCCCCACCTGTGGAATTCCACTCATTTTCACAGGATTGATCAGGCAAGACAGGACAGGTGCTTTGAAAGCTGAAGTTCTGTGAAGACTATATTAAAGGATGGAAGGGCACTACTTGCAGGCTGTATCATGTAGGTCTTAACCAGGTCTGCACAAAAAGCATAACAATACCTTGGAACTTTTCTTAGATCTTTAAGATAAATCTGTGGAAGCAAACAGATGTGACTTTACATCAACTCAAACCTTGAAGGAGACCTGGTACTATTCAATATCTTCGATAATGTTGGAACAAGACAAACTAGATGAGAGATTGCAAAATCATACAGTCTGGAATTATTGCATAATTCTGATTTAAGATCTATTCCTTCAACAGACAAACTCTGTAGCTGTATTACACACCATAGAACGTTCTTCACGTAAAGAAATATACAACCTCTTGGTCTACTTTTCTGTTTTATTTGAATTAAGACATGGTTACAAGAAATATTTTGCTTTTCTTCCTTAAAACTCTACTGGTAAGAATTTGTCTCATTGTAGAGAATACGGTATGGCAAATTGGAGAGTCCATTCTCTGTCCAAAGGTGGTTTCTGCTTTTTAGCTGTAGCTGATGGCTTCCATATAAGACCAATATTGCTAGAACTTCCCATTTCTTTTTATAGGTAATACCTTTATTTTATTTTATTTTTTTAAGTGAGCCTTTCACCCACCTTGGGGCTTGAGCTCATGACCCCTGAGATCAAGAGTCACATGCTCTACTGATGGAGCCAACCAGTCAACTAGAACTTCTTAATTTTTTTTTAATTTTTGAAAAGATGTATTTACTTATTTGAGAGAGACAGTGGAGAGGGTCAGAAAGAGAGGGAGAGAGAAACTCCAAGCCGACTCTGCACTGAGTTGAGCTTCTTCTCACAACCCTGAGATCGTGACCTGAGCTGAAACCAAGAGTTGGACACTTAACAGACTACACCACCCAGGTGCCCCAAGAAGTTCCCATTTTTAAAAGAATAGCTACAAATCCATCAACTGATGAATAGATAAAGAAGATGTTGTGTACACACATGTGTACATATATGTATACACATACACTATGGAATATCATTCAGCCACCAAAAAAATGAAATCTTGAAATTTGAAATGATGTGGATTGAGCTAGAATGTATTATGCTAAGTGAAACAAGTCAGAGAAAAGACAAATACCATATGATCTTAGTCATATGTGTAATTTAAGAAAGAAAACAGAGGAACATATGGTAAGGGGGAAAAGAAAAGAGAGAGGGAAATAAGCCATAAGAGACTCTTAATGACAGGGGCACCTGGGTAGCTCCTAAGTGTCTGCCTTCAGCTCAGGTCATGATCCCAGCATCCTGGGATTCCTCTCCCCGCCGCCCCCCACCCTGCTCTGCACTGGACTCCCTGCTCTGTAGGGAGCTTGCTTCTCCCTCTCCCACTTCCCCTGCTTGTGTTCCCTCTCTTGCTGTGTCTCTCTCTGTCAAATAAATAAATAAAATCTTTTTTAAAAAATCGAGAGAAACTCTTAAGGACAAAGAACAGGGTTGATAGAGGTGGTTGGGGGATGGGCTAGATGGGTGATTATTAAAGAGAGCATTTGAGATGAGCTCTAGGTGTTGTATGTAAGTGATGAATCACTGAACTCTACTCCAGAAGCCAATATTGCACCGTATGTTAACTACCTAAAATTTAAATTAAAGAAAAAAGAGTGCCTACAAATTTGGAGCTGCGTATGAAATTTCCCCATTTTAAAATGATAACTTACTCAGTTTTTAAGAAAATTACTCTGTCAACCATAATTACAGCCACATTCTTTTTTTTTAAAGATTTTTTTTATTCATTTGACAGAGATCACATGTAGGCAGAGAGGCAGGCAGAGAGAGAGAGGAGGAAGCAGGCTCCCTGCTGAGCAGAAAGTCAGATGCTTTGCGGGGCTTGATGCGGGGCTTGATATGGGGCTTGATGTGGGGCTTAATGTGGGGCTTGATGTGCGACTTGATCCCAGGACGCCGGGATCATGACCTGAGCCGAAGGCAGAGGCTTAACCCACTGAGCCACCCAGGCGCCCCAGCAGCCACATTCTTCCCTATGAGCTGTCAGTCAGCCCCCTCTGACCTAGATAGAATCTTGATGTGCTCTGTTTGCCATGAAAGAAAGTGGCCTTGGAAAAAACCTTTGATCTCTTGATATAGTCAAGGTGAAACCTATAGAAAGTGTAATTAATTAATTAATGGCTTGCCCTCTCCTTTAAGAACAATTTTTCCACCTGAAATTTATTCTGCCTTTTGTAGCAGTGCTGTCCAATCAAAATATAATGTAAGTCACATGTATAATTCTAAATAATCTAGCAGTCACAGTTAACACAGGTGAACTTACATTTAGTAGTGTATTTTATTTAACACAATATATCCAAAATATTCTTTTTAAAACGTTTTAAGTCTTTAAAATCTGATGTGTATTTTACATCAGATTTACATCAATTATCCCACATCTTTATTTGGACTAGTCACTTTTCAAGTATTGAGTTGTCACATGTGGATAATGACTACTGTATTGGATAGTGACGTTCTAGAACATTCTAAAGATCTTTTTAATAGATTTACTAATTATACTAGTCTCTAGATTTTAGGAATTCATTCAGCAAATATTTATTGAGTGCTTATGTTGAGCCAGACTCTGGACAACATACTGCACACAGTTTAATGGTCAATTAAATGGATTTCATCATTTTCTGGAAGGATTGTGTGCATGTGTGTGCGTGTGTGTGTGTGTGTGTGTGAGATAGGTTCTTGAGTCCTGGTTTTATGCCACATACTAGGATTTGTAACTGAGAGTTACTTTAGAGAATCTAAAGAATATATGTGTTTCTCTAATCACAGTAATAGGCCTTTGTTAATACATTACCATTTTGTTCCTGATAAAGGACAAATTCTGTCCTGCCAAGTCATGGAAATCCTAGAACAAGCCCTCAATTTCTAAGTGGCTGGAACATAAGATATTTTCTACCAGTTGGGGACACAGTATCTTGATTGCTGAGTAAAGCAGACTATTGAGATGCCAGCAACAGTTTTTTGTTTGTTTGGTCTCCTGCCCCATCAAATTAATGAGAAAGGTAATACCTGCACCCTCTAGTATATTATAGATCTTCAGGCTTCTGCTGGGGTTATTTGGACTGATGAAACAAATTAGGCTTGGAGGCAAAGTTTTGCCTTACATAAGTCACAAATACATCCATCTCATGCTCTCCAGGGAGGCCTGAGTACAAACTGATGCCACCATCAATTGACTGTGTGACTTTGGCAGTTTGCTCATCTCTCAGCTCTAAGCAAACTAATAGTCCCTATCTTACAAGGTCATGGCAAGTATTAAAGAGGGCATGTAAAGTCCATGGCCTAATCATAGCTACCTTGCAGATTTGAGAAAAGAATGGGATGAAATAATGGATTAAGAAAAGGCTTTGTCAGAGCACCTGAGTGGCTCAGTCGGTTAAGCATCAGACTCTTTTTACATCTGCAAAATGTTTTTGGCTCAGGTCATGGTCTCAGGGTCATGAGATAGAGCGCCCTGTGTCTAGCCGTGCTCTCAGTGTGGAGAGTTTACTTCTCTCTGCCTTTCTACCGCTTGCATATGCATGTGTACACTCTCTCTCTCTCTCACTCTGTAAAATAAACAAATCTTAAAAAGAAAAATAAGTGCTTTGTCAGTGCTAAAGTCCTTTGCAGAAATTACCACTTTAGATTGATTCAACACACATTTGTTACTGTCTTACAGTTGCTTAATTCTCAGGATGACCTGGTATTAGGTAGGAATCTCCTAGTCTAGCGGGAAGTTAACTGCAGTATCAGGCAGGAAGTGATAAGAGACCCAGAAGTATATAGTTGGTAGTGGACTGTATCAGTAACATAGGCCCTATGAGCTCCCATCTCATCTCTCACCTGATCACTGTAGGTACCTATTAACCTACTGGTCTCCTTGATTTTACTCTTACCCCTCTCTAATTCAGTCTCATCACAGTTGCCAGAGAATCTTTTCCTTCTCTTCTCTTCTCTTCTCTTCTTTTTCTCTTCCCTTCCCTTCTCTCCTTTCCTTCCTTTCCTTTTCTTAGGAGGCCCCATGCCCAGCATGGAGCCCAAAGCAGGGCTTCAATTCACAACAATGAGATCAAGACCTGAGCTGAGATAAAAAGCTGAACTGTACAAGTTCAACCAACTGGGCCGCCCTGGTGCCCCAGGAATCTTTTTACAAATGTAAATCAGATCCTATTGTTCCCTGACTCAAAACCTTCTATTGGCTTCCCATTGTCCTTGGAATGGAATCAAGCTCCTTAATGTGGCCTACAAGGCCCTTTGTGATCTGGCTCCTACTGGTTCTCTGACCTCATTACTGGGAACTTATTACTTTCAAACTTCCACCTCATTATTCTCATGTATACCTCAGGGATTTTTCATTTGCAGTGCCTGCTGCCTGGAACACTCTCCTTGAGTCCTCACATGGCTGGCCCCTTTTGACGTTCCAATCTCAGCACATGTGTGCTGTATCCTCAGTGAAGACCTAAATATATTCTGTTTCCTCTGAAGCACTTATCACTAGATGCTCTTATCTTTTTTACCTGTTTATTTTTTTTTTCCCAGCTCTGCATTCCATGAGGGTGACAGAGGCCAGGTTGACTTGAGCCACCACTAAGTCTGTAGTGCTGAGAATTGCGGTTGGCATGGAGTACAAGATCTGTAAATATTTGGCACAGGCCAGATCCTTAGAGCAGGGCCTCACGGATGGTGGGGGGGGGGGCGCTTATGGGATTAAAGTCATGAGAACTAAATGTGAAAATTAAGTGACTGTCTGTAGCATATAAAGGGATGATCTTTAATTAGAGCATCTTAAATCAAAAGACAAAAGAGGGACCACATCAATTTTGGGCGATGGGAGAAAAGAGTGCTGATAACAGGTGACCTTTAAAACAGAGATATTTATTGCTCATTTAAAACCCCCATGCCCATAAAAAATTACATGATTTGTGAACTGTGAACAAGTTCAAATAACACCTCAGTTGGCAGAATGGAAAAGGGAGGAAAGCAGGAGACCTATTTACAGATGATTTAAATAACCCAGATGCATTTAAATTGTCCCTACAATCAGACTCTGTCTGATTCAGAGAGGAGGAGCATGTTTCTCAGGGGACAGAGTGTGGGTTTCACTGAACTGGGTACTCCGATTACCATCTGGACACCTTGGGGTCCTTATGCCTGTGAACCTGGAGATGGTGGAGCTACCATATTGGCCAGCTAATGCCCCTGATTACAGTGAGGGGCCAGTGTTCCTGATATGCACAATGGAGTCATGAAGAATATGCCTGGAGTCCAGGGGATTCACTGGAACATCTCTGGGTACTCCCATACCCAATGATAACAGAAGATAAGCAATTGTAACAACTACAATTTGACAAGGGAAAGGCAACTAAAGGCTCAGACCCTTCAGAAATGAAAGCCTGGCTTAGTACACTGGAAAACAATCAGGCCAACTGAAGTATTAAGACAATAATGAGGGAATCTAGAATAAGTAATGGAGGAAAGAGATGCTATGATTATGATTTACAGCCTTGGGGACAGCTGTGGCATCAAAGAACTGTAGTTTATTTCCTTAACTCACTTGCCTTATGTCTTCACAGAGATTGTGGCTGGTTACTACATTAAAGGGACTTCTGTAAGTGATTGGACTTCCACAGTTCCTCTTGGGAGGAGTGAAGGCATTTTGTCCCCATGATGGGAGAGAACCCATATTGTAGTATGGGACTGGACATGTGAGGGGAAGGAGCATCACTGAACAGTACAAGGAGGGTGACTGTCTCTAACACCTCTTAGATTTTACCTCCGATCGGGGTGCCTGGATGGCTCAGTCGTTAAGCATCTGCCTTCAGCTCAGGTCATGATCCCAGGACCCTGGGTTTGAGCCCAGCATTAGGCTCCCTGTTTGGCAGGAAGCCTGCTTCTCCTTCTCCCACTGTCCTTGCTTGTGTTCCCTCTCTTGCTGTCTCTCTCTCTCTCTCTCTGTTAAATAAATAGATTTTACCTCCGATCTTTGCACTCAGCTGTCTCTGGGGCTCTTGGCCACTTGTTTTACTTCAGCCACTTCTATGGTAACCAACTTTACATAGATTCTGTCTGGCCACCACCCTGGTGACCAGCTTACCCAGACACAACCCATCAACACCTCACCGCATGCACGTACCACAAGCTTCCTGCCTTCTACCCTACAGCTTGCCTATTGCGACTAAAGCACAAGACACCACAGGCCAGCACAATCGCCATACATGCAAAACTCAGAAGTGCAGGGGAATTAATGTCCCGAGGGAGCAAAACCCTGACAAATAAGAAATGGGATCCAGCAAATAAGAGCCCATTTCCGGCCCCATAATGAGCGATCTTGAGATGCAGTCATTCAAGTGGGCTTTCTGGGATGGAGCAACACACTTGCTACCAAACAGTAGCCAGCCCCTTGTACTTGCCCTCCATCTTTCCCTGCCCTTTCCCTGCCCTATTCCTGCCGGTTCTGTCATGCTTGATTCCCTGGGATTGCACTCCCCAGTAAATAAGAAAGCTTTTGATTCAGTCTATGTTTTCTATGAAACCTGGGCTATGACACTATATATGAACTTAGTGGCTCAACTACAAGGAAAAATAACAATTTCAGGTGAATTTAAAACACATAATTTGCTTATATATTTCCTATAGGTTTTATTCTAAAAACACAAAGATTAGCAAAGAAATCTTAAATGATACTCAGTAATCAGTGTCAATAGTAATATTGATATTGTGGTTTTTTAATAGATTTTATTCATGTATTTGATAGGCAGAGATCACAAGTAGGCAGAGAGGCAGGCAGAGAGAGAGGAAGGGAAGCAGGCTCCCTGCTAAGCAGGGAGCCGGATGTGGGGCTTGATCCCAGGACCCTGGGATCATGGATCTGAGCCGAAGGCAGAGGGTTTAACCCACTGAGCCACCAGGTGCCCCTGATATTGTTATTTTAAAACTATACATATATGGAGGTGCCTGGGTGGCTCAGTGGGCTAAAGCCTCTGCTTTCAGCTCGGATCATGATTCGGGGTCCTGGGATCAAGCCCCGTGTTGAGCTCTCTGTTCAGTGGGGAGCCTGCTTCCCCCTCTCTCTTTCTGCCTGCCTCTCTGCCTACTTGTGTTCTCTGTCTGTCAAATAAATAAATAAAATCTTTAAAAAATAAATAAATGAAAAAAAATAAAACTATACATATATGTAAATAGAGCAAAAAAGTGTATGTTATGCATTAGGACAAAGATTTTCCAGAGGAAGGGAAAATGCATCTAAAATCAAAGAGATCAAGTAAAAACATTGTACTATTAAATTTGAATTAGAAATATTAGTTGAGGGGCACCTGGGTGGCTCAGTGGGTTAAAGCCTCTGCCTTTGGCTCAGGACATGATCTCAGGGTTGTGGGATTGAGCCCCATATCGGGCTCTCTGCTCGGCGGGGAGCCTGCTTCCTCCTCTCTCTCTGCCTGCCTCTCTGCCTGCTTGTGATCTCTCTCTGTCAAATGAATAAATAAAATCTTTGAAAAAAAAAAAAAGAGAGAAAAAGAAATATTAGTCGAGGCACCTGGCTGGTTCAGTTGGTAGAGCGTGCAACTCTTGATCTCAGGGTTGTGGGTTTGAGCCCCATGTTGGGAGTAGAGATTACTCAAAACCACAATCTTTAATAAATAAATAAATAAATATTGGTAAAAACACAGTGCATTTTTCTTTTTCAAAAAAAAAAAAAAAGTATTTCCTAGATCTGTTGACTAAAGAGGACTATAAGAAGTATTTAACTACTAAGGGGCGCTGACAATAGTTTCCAAATATTTCCCCCACTAAAAGGTTGTAGAACTCTTTGAAGAAATGACTGATTCCAGTCTGGGACAGGAAACGTACATGATGAGCCATGAACACCTAGATTACCAAAAAGCAAAGAAGCTATCAAATTGTTACAAGGGGATGAAGATGGGAAAGTTTAAGCATCAAAAAGTCCAAGGATTGGATATGTTTATTATCTTTTTATTATTATTATTATTACTATTATTATTATCTTTATCACAGTGAGGGTTTCCTCAGTTATGCATATGTTGAAGTGTATCAAATTGGAAACGTAACATAGGGGAAGTTTATTGCATGTCAATTATACCTAAAAAAAGGTATTAAAGGGGCGCCTGGGTGGCTTAGTGGGTTAAAGCCTCTGCCTTCGGCTCAGGTCATGATTCCAGGGTCCTGGGATTGAGCCCCACATCGAGCTCTCTGCTCAGCAGGGAGCCTGCTTCCTCCTCTCTGTCTCTCTGCCTGCTTGTGATCTCTCTCTGTCAAATAAATAAATAAAATCTTTAAAAAAAAAGGTATTAAAAAGTATAATACCTACATTTGATTTTGGAACTCAAACACCGTGCTTGAAGAAACCACAGGGAGAAAGAAAGAAGAAACCACCACAGGAAGAAGTTATGGGGGGGAGAGGGCAGGCCATCAGACCCAGCGGAAGTTCCAGCAGCCAGCCAGCCTCGGTTGCCAGGAATAAGACATGCTCAGATGACCTCAGCTTGAGTTGGAACACATCAAATATGTACAGGAGTTCATTATGATACCCAAACAACAACAACAAACCCAAACCCAAAAAACAAACAAACAAAAAATATAACCCAACAACAACCCCAAAACAAATAGCTCATTAATCACTTTTGAAGACTGTTAGCATATTAAGTCTTTTTTTTTTTTTTTTTTTTTTTTTTTCTGAAAGCTGGTGCATTAAGAGAAGTAGTCAAGCATTTTACTCATCCTCTATGAACTCTACCTCTGGGTAACCAAACTGATAATGAATGAAAGTTCTTCAAAAATTTCTAGTCAATGACAAAGATATACCCCCTCACACCTGTCAGAAGGAATAAAATAAAAAACACAGAAAACAAGTGTCGGCGAGGATGTGGAGAAAAAAGAACCCTCTTACACTTTTGGTGGAAATACAAGCTGGTGCAGCCACTCTGAAAAACAGTATGGAGTTTCCTCAAAAAGTTAAAAATGGAACGGCTCTACAATCCAGTAATTGCTCTACTGGGTATCTACCCCCCAAATACAAAAACACAGGCCCCTAGGTAGCACAGTTGGTTGGACGACCGATTCTTGCTTTCAGCTCAGGTTGTGATCTCAGAATCTTGAGAGTGAGTCTCACATGGAGCTCCACAAGCAGTGCAGAGTGGGCTTGGAGTTTCTCTCTTCTTCTCCCTCTGCCCCTCACCACTGCAATTTCTCGCTCTCTCCCTCTAAAATAAAAAAAATAAATACATCTTTATTCTGTTAAAGATTGTTTATTTATTTATTTATTTGAGAGAGAGTGAGTAAGAAAAAGCAAGAGCCCGAGCAGGGGGCGGGCAGAAGGAGGAGGAGAAGCAGGCTCCCTGCTGAGCAGGGAGCCCAATGCAGGACTCCATCCCAGGATCCTGGGATCATGACCTGAGCTGAAAGCGGATGCTTAATCGGCTGAGCGACCTTGGCACCCCAATAAATACATCTTTAAAAAACAGAAAAACATTAATTCGAAGGCACACATTCATCCCTACATTTATAGCAACATTATTTACAATATCCAAATTATGGGAGCAGTCCGAGTGTCCATTAACAAATGAGTGGATAAAGAAGATGTGGTACAGGAGCACCAGGGTGGCTCAGTCATTAAGTGTCTGCCTTGGGCTCAGCTCATGATTCCAGAGTCCTGGTATCGAGCCTCACATCAGGCTCCCTGCTCGGCGGGAAGCCTGCTTCTCCCTCTCACACTCTCCCTGCTTGTGTTCCTTCTCTCACTGTGTCTCTCTCTGTCAAATAAATAAATAAAATTTAAAAAAAGAAGATGTGGCACATTGGTATGTACACACACACACACACACACACACACAGGAATATTACTCAGCCATAAAAAAATTGAAGTACTGCCATTTGCAATGACATGGATGGAACTACAGAGTAAAGCACTAAGCGAAACAGGTCAGGCAGAGAAAGACAAATTCCATTTGATTTCACTCATACGTGGAATTTAAAAAACAAAACAAATGAACAAAGGAGAAAGAGAGATAGAGGAAAAACTAAGAAACAGACTTTTAACTATGGAGAACAAACTGATGGTTACCAGAGGGGAGGCGGGTAGGGGGATAGGTGAAATAAGGAGAAATAAAGGGATTGGGAATAAGGAAGGCACTTGTTACAGTGAGCTCTGGGAATGGAATTGTATAGAATTGTTGAATGTGAACTACACTGGAATTAAAATGAAAACTTCATTAAAAATTTTTCTAGCTAATGCAGAGATGTTGACAAAAGTAGGATCACACAATTTTTTAAAAAGATTTTATTTATTTATTTGGCAGACAGAGATCACAAGTAAGCAGAGAGGCAGGCAGAGAGAGGGGAGGAAGCAGGCTCCCCGCCCAGCAGAGAGTCTGATGTGGGGCTCGATCCCAGGACCCCGGGATCATGACCTGAGTTGAAGGCAGAGGCTTCAACCCACTGAGCCACTCAGGAGCCCCATGATCACACAATTTTTAAGCCTCAAATAAAGTAATTGATTTAGATGAAGATCACAAAGGCTGAAAAAACCTGAGGGGAAAAGCTGATCTGGAGCTTTGCTATTGATGGATCAGGCTGACAACACTTAAATCTGCTGATCGATCTTAGTGTCACTAGGAGGTAACTAGATGTGCCATAATGCAATTGGGTTTCCCAACACTAAATATGAAATAGGCTTGTAAAAAAAAAAATGATGTGGAATCCGATCAAGTCTCTAAATCAGGGTTTCAACTTGGGTATTACTGACATTTTAAGTTGGGTAATTCTTTTTTTGTGTGGGGGCTGATCCATGCATTGCAAGATGTCTAGTAGCGTCCCTGGCCTCTTCTCACGATGTTAGTGGCACCTCTGCAAGTTGTGACAATGAGAGAAGTATCCAGATATTGCCATATGGTCCCTGGGAGGTGGGGAGCGGAGTGGGGAGAAAGTGGAAATCAACCTTGGTTTAAGTGAGGGAAATCTATTTTGGGGTAGTAAAGAAGCTGAAAGTCAGGAGAACAAGAAAGGCAGTTGCAGATCTTGGAGGAGAAAATGTCAGCTTAGTGCTCAGGCATAAGGAGAGAGTCTCAGCACAGGCAGATCCTTCGGTTGGATATCCCTGCAGCCTTCATGTGGCTCTGAATTTTCTAGGCAGAAACAGGCAGTTCAGAAACAAGGATGTCACAGGAAAACTGTGAAATTCCAAGACCAACAACTGTGGTCGAGGATTCCTCCTTCCCTGCCCCCTTAGGACCCTGTGCCCCATCTAGAACCTGCCAGGATGCACCAAAAGTGCCAGGACTTCAGAATGCTCTCTGCCATCCCTGGGGATGTGTGTTTCATCGTCAACCAGAAAGCTGTCCTCGAACTCCTTTGGAGAAGAAAATTTTGTTCAAAAAAAAAATGTCTCTGTCTAGTTTCAGCAACTCCACTAACTCTCACACATCCTCTAAGAAGAATTAACTCTGCTCTTCATAAACAATGATGTTAATCCTTTACAAACACATTTGGGGTTTTTTTCCCATTTAAAAAAAAAAGAAAGACTTAAGAGGAGATAGCTACTTTTCCACACTGACCATGAAGGAATAAAAAGGTTCAAAGTTACTTTCCCACTGTAAACAACTGGAAAACTGGACAAACTATGTGTAGAATTGTTTTTAAGATATTCACAAGAGATAGCACAGAACTGTGATCCCTGCAAGAAGAGAAGCAAAGATGAGCCCTGTGATTTTTCAAGCTTTCTCCCTGAAGGAATTTCTAAACTGTTGGGTAAGAAAGGGGAACTAGGGGAGCCTGGGTGGCTCAGTGGGTTAAGCCGCTGCCTTCGGCTCGGGTCATGATCCCAGGGTCCTGGGATAGAGCCCTGCATCGGGCTCTCTGCTCAGCAGGGAGCCTGCTTCCTCCTCTCTCTCTGCCTGCCTCTCCGCCTGCTTGTCATCTCTCTCTGTCAAAAAAAAAAAAAAAAAAAAAAAATCTTAAAAAAAAAAAAAAATAAAGGGGAACTAAAAGACAGGCCTGTGGTCTCAAGAGTCAAGGAGACAGAGATAAAGAGTTTGGGAAGGATAAAGTACCTATGGTTTACAAGGCAGAGTACTGGGAAGAGGGAGCGAGGCAGAGCAAGTATCCAGAAATATGCATGGATGGTCCCCATGAATCCTTGGCTAAATAATAATCTGCTTGCAATGATGTGATTTTATATGTAAAAAACCCTAAAGATCACACACACACACACACACACACGCGTGCGCGCTCACATGGTTACAACTAATACATGAATTCAAAAGGTAGAAAGATACAAAGTCAACACATTAGTTCATTCGTATTTCTTTTACTAACCACAAACAATCTGAAAAAGAAATTAGGAATAATTAGCATCAAAGAGACTAAAAGGGGCGCCTGGGTGGCTCAGTTGGTTAAACGTCTGATTCTTGATTTCAGTTAAGTCATGATCTAAGGGTTGTGAGATTGAGTCCTGCATTGGGCTCCACACTGGACATAGAGCCTGCTTAAGATTCTCTCTCTCCCTCTCTCTCTGCCTCTTCCCCACTGCCTAAAGAGAGAGAGAGAGAGAGAGAATAAAATACTTGGAAATTAACTTAATCAAGGAAGAGAAAGACTACTTACGATGAAAAATACAAAACACTGCTGAAAGAAATTAAAGAAATCCTATATAAGTGGAAAGACATCCAATGTTCATAGATTGGAAAACTTAACAGTGTTAAAATAGCAATGCCACCCAAAGCAATCTACAGGTTCAACGTAAATTCAGTTCCTATCAAAATCCCCATGGTATTTTTGGCAGAAATAGAAAAGAACCATGACAAGAAAAAAATTTCTAAAATCAATATGGACTCTCAAGGGGTCTTGTACAGCCAAAACAATCTTGAAAAACTGGAGGACTCACACCTCCTGACTTTAAAACTTACAGCAAAATTAAAATAATCAAAACAGAGTGATACCAGCATAAAGAGACATATAGACAAATGGAATAGAATATACAACCCAGAAATAAACCTTCTGCATATATATTCAAATGATTTTTGACAAGGGTGACAAGAGGCAAAAAAGTAGGGAAAAAAAATCTTTCAACAAATGGTCCTGGGAAAACTGGACATTCCCATATAAAAGAATAAAGTGGGGGCACCTGGGTGTTTCAGTGGTTTAAGCCTCTGCCTTCAGCCCAGGTCATGATCTGAAGGTCCTGGGATTGAGCCCCGAGCCTGCTTCCCCCTCTTTATGCCTGCCTCACTGCCTACTTGTGATATCTCTCTCTGTCAAATAAATAAATAAAATCTTTTAAAAAAAAGAATAAAGTGTGACCCTTATCTAACACCATATGTAAAATTTAACTCAAAATGGATCTAATGGATCCAAGACCTAAAACAATAAAACTCCTAAGGGAAAATATAGCATAAAAGCCTCCTGACATCAGATTTCGTAATGATTTCTTGGATATGACACCAAAGGCACAAGCAACAACAAAAAAGGCAGACAAATTGGACTTCATAAAAATTTTAAAATTTGTGCATCAGGGGTGCCTAGGTGGCTCAGTGGGTTGAACTTCTGCCTTCAGCTCGGGTCATGATCTCAGGATCCTGGGATTGAGCCCCACATCGGGCTCTCTGCTCAGTGAGGGGCCTCCTTCCCCCTCTCTCTCTGCCTGCCTCTCTGCCTACTTGTGATCTCTGTCAAATGAATAAATAAAATCTTTTAAAAAATTTTTTGTGCGTCAAAAGATACTGTCAACAGAGTAAAAGGGAAACCCACAGAATGGGAGAAAATATTTGCAAATCATATATCTGACAAGGGATTAATATCCAGAATACAGAAAGAATTACTAAAATGCAACAGCAAAAGGTTAAAAAACCCAGTTCAAAAACGAGTGAAGAACTTGAACAGACATTTCTCCAAAGAAGATATACAAATAGCTCATAAGCACATAAGATACTAAACATTAGAGAAAGGCAAATCAAAGCACAATGAGATGCCCTTTCACACCCATTATGAGGGCTACTATATAAATAAAACAAAACACACTGTCAAGGACATGGAGAAACTGAAACCTTTGCACACTGCCGATGGGAACGTAAAATGGTATCACTGCTATAGAACTGCAGATGACACAGAAATTCCACTTCTGGGTATATACTCAAAAGAATTGAAAGAAGAGTCTTGAAGTGATATTTGCACACCTATACGCATAGCAACATTATTCACAGTAGCCAAGAAGTGGAAACAACTCAAGTACCTATCAACAGATAAATGGATAAGCAAATACATATATGGTATCTACACACAATGGAATACTATGCAGCTTTAAAAAGGGAGGAAATTCCAATGTATATACAATATGGATGAATCTTTAGGGCACTATGCTAAATGAAATAAGCCAGTCATAAGAAGATACTTCATGGGGCACCTGGGTGGCTCAGTGGGTTAAAGCCTCTGCCTCAGCTCATGTCATGATTCAAGTGTCCTGGGATCAAGCCCCACATCTGGCTCTCTGCTCAGTGGGGAGCCTGCTTCCCCCTCTCTCTACCTGCCTCTCTGCCTACTTGAGATCTCTGTCTCTCTCTGTCAAATAAATAAATAAAATCTTAAAAAAAGAAGATACTCATTATTCCACTTACATCACTACATGATTCCACTTACAATGATAGTATTCAAGATCATACCTCAGAGTCCACAATCTGCTTCCCAGGAGGGGAGAGGATAAAGTTAGAAAAACTGAACCAGATCTAGAGCAGAGCACCAAAACACCATTGGGGTGGCTTCAGCACACCAGAGAGGGAAAAATCACTTAAAATATAAATACACATTTAATGCATGGGGAAAGATACCCTGCAAACAGTAATTGTAAAAAAGCTGAAATGGCTATATTAATATCAGACCAAAGAGATTTGGGAATAAAGAGTATTACCAAGGATTAAAAAAAATATCTTATCATCATGATAAAGAGTTAAATTCATCAGGAGATCTTACAGTCCAAAATGTATATGTACATAATAACAGAGTCTCAAAATACTAAGAAGCAAAAATTAATAGAACTGAAAGGAGGAAGGGGCTCCTGAATGGCTCAGTGGGTTAAAGCCTCCGCCTTCAGATCAGGTCATGATCTCAGGGTCCTGGGATTGAGCCCCGCATCGGGCTCCCTGCTCGGTGGGGAGCTTGCTTCCCCCGCCCCCGCCTGCCTCTCTGCGTACTTGTGATCTCTGTCAAATAAATAAATAAAATCTTTTTAAAAAGAGAGAGAGAATTGGGGCGCCTGGGTGGCTCAGCGGGTTAAAGCTGAGCCTTCGGCTCAGGTCATAATCCCAGGGTCCTGGGATCGAGCCCCGCATCCGGCTCTCTGCTCAGCAGGGAGCCTGCTTCCTCCTCTCTCTGACTGCCTCTCTGCCTATTTGTAATCTCTGTCTGTCAAATAAATAAATAAAATCTTTAAAAAAAAAAGAGAGAGAGAGAGCTGAAAGGAGGAAAAGACAAATCCACAATTACAGTTGGAGATTTGAATGCTTCTCTCTTGGGGGCGCCTGGCTGGCTCAGTCAGTCAGAGGAGCCTGTGACTCTCCATCTCAAGGTCCTGAGTTCAAGCCCCATGTTGGGTGTAGCAGAGATTACTTAAAAAAAAAAAAAAAAAAACTTTAAAAAAACCCCACATGAATACTTCTGTGTATTCAATACATCAATAAAACAACTATAATGTAAATCAGTAGGGATATAGAAGACAAACAATATGACCCACTAACTTGACTTAAGTAATATAAGACGCTGCCCAAAACTGTAGAATACATGTTTTTTTTTTTTTTTTTCCAAAAGCATATGATAGATTCTATGCTGGGTCATAAAACAAGCCTCATAATATTTCAAATTACTGAAATCATGTAAAATATATTCACTGTAAAACTCCCAAATCTTCGTAAATTAAATAACACACTTCTCAATGACTAACTCAATGGAAAACTTGTGAGGGAAATTAAAACTTATTTTCACTAAATTAAAATTAAAATACAATACATCAACCTTTGTGAGATGCAGTTACAGTTTTATAGTTTTAGCTTTTAAATTGGGTCTATGATCCATTTCAAGATAATGTATATGTGTGGTGTGAGATAAGAATTAAGATTCTTTTTTTTTCTATATAATGTCCACCCATTCAACTTCATAACTCACCAATAAGAAAACAATCCAATAATGTAAAATGGTACAACCACTTTGGAAAACAGTTTGGCTGTTCCTCATAAAGTCAAACATACACTTTCACGCAGCCAGCAATTCCATTCCTAGATTTTTATGTGAGAAAATTGAAAATCCGTCCACACAAAGATTGTACATGAACTTTCAAAACTGCTTTAGGCATCATAGCAAAAACTTGGAAACAATTCTAATGTCGATCAACAGCTGAAAAGATACACAATTTAGGTTATATTCATACTACAGAGTTCCACATAGCAGTGAAATGTTGACACACGCGGGGCAACTGGGTGGCTCAGTCGGTTAAGTGTCTGCCTTCGGCACGGGTCATTATCCCAGGGTCCTGGGATCGAGCCCCATGTCGGGCTCCCTGTTCAGCAGGGATACTGCTTCTCTCTCTCCCTCTGCCTTTTCCCCTATTTGTGCGTGCTCTCGCTCTATCTCGCTCTCTCTCTAAAAAAAGAAAGAAAGAAAGAAAGAAAGAAAGAAAGAAAGAAAGAAAGAAATGTTGACACACGCTACAACATGGATGAACATACAGGAAGTGATCTGTGGTAACAGAAACACTCGTCACCTGGAGCTAGAGGTTGTGTTTAGCAGGGGGAGTTGACTGAGAAGGGGCACAAGAGAAATTTTCAGGGCAATGGATGTGTTTCATATCTGGAGTGTGCAGGTAATAACACAAGTATATATACCTGTCAAAACGGGAATTGTACACTTAACACGGTGCACTGTATTGATTATAAATCTTACCTCATAAAATTGATTTTTCTGATAGCTTTAAGAAGCATAAATAAATGCAATGTGGAGCACGAAAACCTGAATATGGACTGGATGTTTGGTGGTAGGGGTATTGGTGACGGTTTTTGATCTGTGATCATTATATTGTGGTTATATTGCCAGAGAGAAAAAGAAGTCCTTCTCTTTTGGAGAAGTACTCACAGATGACTTGATAGAACACGTGAGATTTTCTTTGAAAGAATTAAAGCACAGGGCAGTGAAATAAGTTTGGCTAGATATTGGTAACTATTGAGGCTAGGGGATGGGCTCACCGGCATTAATTATGTTATGTTATTACAATTAAAATTTCCTTGTTGCATTAACTTTGCTACCATCCCCACATTTGTACATGTGGCTATACTTATTTGCAATGTGTTCACCTTCTCTGGGTCCTGACTGAGCAAACTCACAATAGGAAGATATTTACGGGACAACTGGGTAAATCTGAATACTGGCCAGCAGTATTGGCTGGTATTCCTGAGTATTCCTCAGCTGAGACTGAGGGATTTGGGGAAGAAAGTTTGTGATGTTATCATAGTTCTATGGGTGTGTAAAAAAGAAGGTAAAGATGAAGATGGAAGAGGAAGAGAAGAAATTGCAACTGTAACAATGATCCCACCTGGCACCCAGAGCTTGGTTCCTTCATTTTCCACCAGGAGTCCTTGTAGAAATGGCTTGTTCTTAAACCTGGAACATTTTATGGTGCCAGAAAGTAAGAAAGCATTCCAAGATGATGAGGACATAAAAATGTAGGAGTCAGCTTGAAGGGGCTCCCACTGCCCCAATCTTGACAATTTAAACAGTAAAAGAAATCATGATAGCAAAGTATCGCAGCCCCGGGGATAATTAAAAAAGTCTGTGAACCCATGGAGACTGAAACAAATAAATGTTCTCCTTGTAGTAGAGAGCCAATTAATAATTGTATATGGAATGACCATGCTGGAAAATTACCATTTGGCAACTATCACTGTGATCCCTGAATCATGGGAAAAAACAAAAAACAATAGATGCGCTAAGGAATGAATAGGTGAGAGTCGGAGGAGTGACATAAAATTTATATAGTCTTAATGCACCTGTGATTAAAAGAGAGCAAGTAGATAGCACAGGATATTTGCGAATTATACAAGGAAAAATAGTGAGTTAGCCGTGTAGAAACCTGACAGACGCCACCTTAATCAAATGCTCAATGTTAACATCATCAGTAACTAGACGTCAGCATCATGCCAAAAATGTTTAGCCTGCATCTATAATTCAGGGCTAATCATGCCAAAAATGTTTAGCCTGAATCTAACCATTAGGAACATAAGACAACTCAAGCTGAAGGACAAAGTAACTGGCTAGTAATCTTTGAGACATCACTGGTCATGAAAGACCCAGAGAGGAACTGATTAAAAGATTAAAAGAGAGCAAGTAGATAGCAATACAAGGCGTAATCTGGGATTTTCTCTTCCTCTATTGTTGGGGCATTTGGTGAAATCTAAGTTATGTTGATTAGATAATGGTTTTGCATTGATATTAATATCTAGATTTCGATCATTGTATAGTGATTATGTAAGTGAATGTCCTTATTTCTAGGAAAACTGTGAAATAGGAATAAAGGGGCATCACGCCTGCAATTCACTGTCCAACAGCATGAGGAAAATAGAAAAGGTGAGAGAAGAAAAAAGGATAAAGCCAGTGTGGTAAAATGTTATTATTTGGGGAATCTGGATGAGAGGCAGATGGGGATTATTTGCAATTTTCTGTAGGTCTGAAATTATGTCAAAATAAAAAGTTGGGAAAAAGTGAGAGAAAAAAAAACCCAACCCTTGAAAGTAAAATCAACCAATTCAAAACAAAACAAGAAAGAAATTATTAATGGGAATGTAAAATGGTACAGTCCCTATGGAAACCAGTATGGCAGTTCTTCAAAAACTTAAAATAGTAGTGCCTGGCTGGCTTAGTCAGCAGAGTATATGACTCTCAATCTACTCTTATGTATACTTGAAATTTTCCCTTAAAAAAGTTTTAGGGATGCCTGGGTGGCTCAGTCGTTAAGCATCTACCTTCCGCTGAGGTCATGATCCCAGAGTCCTGGGATCAAGCCCCACATCAGGCTCCCTGCTTGGCAGGAAGCCTGCTTCTCCCTCTCCCACTCCCTCTGCTTGTGTTCCCTCTCTCACTGTGTCTCTCACTGCCAAATAAATAAATAAAATCTTTTAAAATAAAATTTTATTTATTTATTTGACAGAAGTCACAAGTAGGCAGATAGGCAGGAGGGATGGGGAGAAGCAGGCTGCCCTGCTGAGCAGAGAGCCCCACGTGGGACTTGATCCCAGGACCCTGAGATCATGACCTGAGCTGAGGCAGAGGCTTACCCCACGAAGCCACCTAGGCACCCCAATAAAATGTAAAAAAAAAAAAAAAAGTTTTAAAAAACTTCTCCACTTCAGGGGAGCCTGGGTGGCTCAGTGGGTTTAAAGCCTCTGCCTTCGGCTCAGGTCATGATCCCAGGGTCCTGGGATGGAGCCCCGCATCGGGCTCTCTGCTCCGCAGAGAGCCTGCTTCCTCCTTTCTCTATCTCTGCCTGCCTCTCTGCCTACTTGTGATCTCTGTCTGTCAAATAAATAAATAAATAAAAATCTATAAAACAAACAAACAAACAAAAAAAAACTTCTCCACTTCAGACTACATAAATTGAAACTCAGATTTTGTGAGCTTGTCCCATATGTTTTACTCAACTTTATTTATTGATGTCTTTTGACCATCACTAAGTTTCACAATTAAATGGAGAATTAAAAAACTAGGATTGTCTTTAGAGGTCTACAAAGTTGGACGTGTCAAGGTGCTGGGTATCTCCAGCCCATAGAAATGCTATATGGTCCAAAATATAGCTTTAATAATGACTTTTAATATATTAATGCAGAAAATTGGGGTAATGTACAACAGCAAAAGCACAGCTGCAGAATAATTTGGACCAGTAACTTGCATAACTCAAGCATGGAGTTCAATGCTGCTGATGGCTAAATTAGTTGGCCCGGAAAAGGAAGGAGGAAGAGGGAAGAGCATCTACGGTGGATTTGCTCGTGGATTGCCCAAGTTACTGACTGAAGTCTCCAGGAATCAGGTAAGAACAGCCTATGGAGGTCACTATGGGCACAGTGTTCACAGTCCTTCTGTCTCCACAAAACCTGGAGTTGATATTTAGGGCTGGTTTGTTAAACTAGCAAACTTTCTAGGTCTCTCCAGCCCCTGGGCTTGCAGCTGGAGAGAGATGTGTGATGATCATGGAGTAGTATGCTTGGACGGGGTTGTGCAGGGCCTTAAGTGTTTTTCTTTTTTACACTCCTCATAAACAACTATATTTTTGTAAGATTGAGACCTACATCAAAGTATTACTGAGCCAAACAGAAATTCCCTCCACCCCAACCCCATTAGGAAAACCACTACTCACAGTTTAGGGCACATCTTTTCCTTCTCTCTTCTAGTTCATAGCTGACCTTCAAGTCTCGAAATCACAAAGAGAAAAATCCCCAAGTCCAAATCTGATGGTGGTTCTCTGGGTTTCCCAGGAAGAGTTTTTTAATGTGTTTAAATGTTTAATGTTGACATGTCAGAGCACCTCACCCAGGATGCTGTGATGGGCCATTTGCCATCTATTGGTCCCACAGACTGTAATCTCTCCTTGACCAAGGCTGGCCTTACTACTCCATTTTGTTGCCGTGGAGCTGGCGGGGAGGAGGCAGAGACTGTTCTGAGGGCTGCTAAGTGGAAGAGTGGCAGGCTCCTAGACAAACTAGGTGTGCCCTTCTCCAGCAGTTTCATACTTTAGGGATATTTAAGGGACGCAGCCTCTAAGATAGAGGCCCAGTCAGGTCATCCAAACTGGCAGTCTGAGCTGAAGCCACCCTAAGTGCAGAAAAATGCATAAGAAATGTACGTTAGCAACAAGGCCCAGAGGGGACAGCCCTGGATTTGCAGGAAGGAGGCAAGAGGTCATAGGACACAGCATCACCTCTCTAAGCCTCCTTCTCCACCTCCTATAGAGGGGAGGCTCACAATAATAGGATTCATAACATTTGCCCAGCTTAGGCAAAGAAACTTGTAGAATGACTCAGGAGCGAAATCCAGGCAGCGCCTCACCCCCCTCGGTGCTCCCCAGGCCGGGGTCGCCTGCCCGCAGTGAATAAATTTGGTCTTTCTCAGGCCAGTTCATACCGAAGGGACTTTTAAGGCGCCCAGCCTCTCAGTAGGGGCCCAGCCGGCTCATACAAACTCTGGCTGGCTGAGCTGTTCTTGTCCCGGCCACCTCGCCCCGGCCAGCTTGCCCCTAGACGCAGCGGGCGCTGTGTCTCATCCTGGTGTCCTGGCAAAGAGCTGCCCCGGCCTCCGGGTCCCCCGGGCTGCGCCGCCGTCCTGCTGCCGCCCTCCTGTGGCCGCTGCGAGGCGACCTCCGGCCGCGCTGCGGGCCCCCTCCCTTGGCCGGTGACATCACCGCATTCCCGTCCCAGCTCCTCCCGCCTGCAGCTGCAGTGACAGGCGAGCCGGGCCCGGTGGCGGAGAGGAAGTGTGGGGCCGCCGCGCCGAGCCCGTCCCAGCCGAGGCCGGCTCCCCGGGCGGCTCGGGTGACAGTGTCGCGGCCGCCGGGCGCAGCGCGGGGCACGCGCCGGGCAGAGCCGAGCGCCAGGAGGACGCTTCAGTAGAGACGCGGGGAAAATGGCTGATGACTTTGGCTTCTTCTCGTCGTCGGAGAGCGGGGCCCCCGAGGCGGCCGAGGAGGACCCGGCGGCTGCCTTCCTGGCCCAGCAGGAGAGTGAGATCGCGGGCATAGAGAATGACGAGGGCTTCGGGGCACCTGCCGGCAGCCATGGGGGCCTCGCGCAGCCGGGACCCGCGAGTGGGGGTGAGTCAGTGCACGGGCCTGGGAACTGAAGGGCCTGGGGCTCGCACCCGGGTACCTGGCGGCGCAGACCCGGCCTCAGGGCCCCGCGGCCGAGTGAAAAGGGCCTGGTGTGGCCGGTCAGGTGCAGGCCTGAGGCTGCGTGTGTTTGAGAGGGACCTGGTGGAAATGGGGAGGAATCTTCTTGGAGAGCTTCATCTGAGGCCCTTCCTGGGGCCGTGAACCCCGTGGCTCTGCGCACAGGAATTTGTCATGATATTTCAACCCAGGGCCAGCTCCACCGCTGCCCTGGCTCTGAAATCCAACACGGTCCGGCTCTCAGAGTCCCTCCCCAGCCGCCCCTTGGTCTGGTCATCCCAGGTCCCCACCTAAGCCCTTTGGGTATGGGCAGAGCCACAGACCTCCCAGCCCCTCAGTTTTAGCTCTTTCCTACAGCTGGCAAAGCAGGGGACAGGACACTGGGTGCTCCAAGAACTCACAAACCTTCTTTGGGAGACCACCTGCATCCTGCTGGACTAAGCACTTTATTTACATTAGTCACTTCATATGCGTTATTAAACCCATTTCAGAGAAGGCAAAACCGAGGCTCAAAGGGTACACTACTGAAGCAACTAGTAAGTGGGCAGTGAGGATTTAACCTGTTTCTGTCAGACCAGAAACTCAGTCTCCTCTTGACCACTCTGTCTTCCATATGCCTGGCTCTGGGTTAGAGACCAAGATGGGGGGCGGGGCAAGGGCTTCAGTTAGATGTGGTCCTGCCCTCCTGGGGTTTCTAACTGTCCATTAATGGTTGTCTAAAGGTGGTGCAGGGCTACTGTGGTTAGTTTTAGATCCCGGCTCAGGGCCTGCTCCCTGTGATAGCATGTTTATCAAGGATTTTCCTGTTCTTGTTCTGGCTTGAAAAGACAGTTTCTTAAAATATTTAGTTAAAGAGTAGATACCTTCATGGGTGCAACCAAAACAGCCTGTGCTTCTTGTTAATGTTGTTGTTTTGGTGGGTGTTTATGGGCCTGTTGGAATGAGTGATAGCTTACATTTAAAAAAAAAAACATTTATAAGTTAGGTTCCTTATAGTCATATTTGTATTTATTCAACCTTTATTGAGTGCCTACTGTGTGCCAGGACCCCTGGGGGTACAGAAATGAATACGACAGTTTCTGTGGCTTGAGGAGTTTGATATATCTTTATATCCGTTGATATAAGAAATGTAACAAGTGTGGGCGCCTGGGTGGCTCAGTCAGTTAGGCTTCTGCGTTTGGCTCAGGTCATGATCCCAGAGTCCTGGGATCAAGCCCCATGTTGGGTTCACCGCTCAGAAGGGAGCCTGCTTCTCCCTCTCCCTCTGCTTGCTGCTCCCCTGCTTCTGCTCTCTCTTTCTCTCTGTGTCAAATACATAAATAAAATCTTTAAAAAAGAAAAGAAATGTAACAAGCTTTTTGTAACATCTAAGAAATTGGAGGCCCAGAAAACCTGAGTGTCTTACTCAAAGTCACACAGCCATGAGTGACAGATCTGGGACTTGAGCCTAGCCTTCCCAACTCAGGGCCCCACACTCTTCCAAATGCTATAGCAGTCACGCTAGGAGGTGATGGGCAGTGGGGGTGGCTTTTGCTACCCAAGCAAGCCAGAAGTGGAGGGCTTCTGTGGCAGCAGCTCCTGGACCCTCAGCAAGATTTGCACACATCCCAGGGAATTCGGAGGAAACGCTTGCCTCTATTCATTATTCACTAGTCCACACTGCCTCTGTGAAACCACCAGTTTTCTTGGTCTAGCTTGGCCTCGAGGAGGCCCCACTGAGAAGAACTGATACCAGAAGCCCTTGACAGAGAGGGGCAGGTAGAGCTTAGGCTGAACGCAGCCAGAGGCATCTGGAAGTTTAAGCAGATTGTGGCCTCTCCCAGGTCAGTGGGGTTCCAGGGGGTGACAGTCTAGATGGGAGTTTCCCTCTGTGGCAGAATTGGCCCCAGACCACAGAGGGCCAGGGGAGAAGCAGAGACATGGCCTTCTGAAGGTCTTCCAGACCTATACCTGCTGAAGCTGCCAAAGTTCTGGGTCAGGGAGGTATTACAAGATGGTGGCTCAGTAGGTGGCCAGACAGGATGGAATTGATCTGACCTACCTAGGCCTCTATGGTGCTGAGCAAGTAATCTTCCCTGACCAGTGGTGAATGTCAGAAGCTCAGATGGGGTGGAGAAACAGTGCCTAGGCCTGCTGGGAGCTGGGAGAAGCTGGCTTCCAGAGCTGCCGCCCATCAACATGTCTGAGTCTGTTCTCCTAGACGATGCTCCCATGCCAAGTGCCCCCCTATGGGGCTCCCTGCTACCCCGGGGTGTGGGGAAGAGGTGTCTGGTCTAGATCTGAGCCGGATCCGTATTGAGTCTCTCCTCTGGGGCTGCATCTGGGGCCAGTCAAAGCAATGGACACTTTGTTTCCATTCATCAGCCTTGGGGAGGGCCTACAGGTTTACATTTTCACACCCAGATTTCTGAGCCCCAGCCTGGCTCTGCCTCTGACTTGCCCAGTCAGTTCCTGGCAAGCCTGTTTCCCCTGCTGGGCCTAAGTAAGCTCCCAGGAATGTTCTGGACCCTGTCTGCCCTTGTTGCCAAAAGGGGTCAGGAATCCGAGGGAAGCAACGCCCACAGCGTTATCCGTGGCACTCGTATCTGCCGCGGTCCTGTTCTGCAGGCCTCTGACTGTGGACATGTGATTGTAAATGTGCAATAATCAGAAAGCATTGTGAGAACAGATACTCGATTCTATGTGTGGGTAGGTGTGGATTCTCAAAGCGGCTGAGATTTCATCTCCAGAGGAATGTCCACAGGACTGAGAAACCGAGGCAGAGAGACTTTCTGAAGACCAGGGGAGGCACCGAGACTGTGGACCAGGGGCCCAAGACTGGTCCGGTCAAAATGGGGTGGGGTAGGGCAGCTTGCACTTCAAGAAGGCCAGGCGTCCCACCTGGCACATCATGGTGAATGGACACTGATAATTTCAGGCCCCGAGGAGGTGCCCCAGGAGAAGAAGCCCCTTTGCAGATGTTGCCACTAAAATCCCATGGTGCCCCCCTTCGCCCCCTGACTCAGGGACCAGGCCACCCGTGCAGGAGTCACCCCAGCTGAGTGAGCAGGGATGACAGGAGACATAGTTGGTTAGAATCAATCACTGTTTGAAAATTTCTGTCAGCCGGGGATTATTTCCGTTAGATTAAGGATTCCTCCCTTCAGTCCCCAGGCTGAAATCAGTGTAACTCCTGCTCACAGCCCTATCTGGCTGGAAAAGGGATGCTTGTCCATCTGTTGGAAGCTCATGTCACTTCCTGTGGCTCTTTGCTGGGAAGCATCACAGTTTCTGAGAGGCCTTAGGAAGGCTTTCCAGGTCACAGTAGACTCCCAAAGAGCTGTTCATTGTCCATTTAGCCAGCATGCCCTGCTCACCCGTTCTGCTCAGGAGCCCTTAGGAACTGAATAGGATATAGAACCGGGCTTGATAGGGAGTGTATGACCCTTGGGAGTTCACAGATAATTGCCTAAGAGGGTGGGGAAATGCTGTGCCTTATTGTGGGATATCCCAGAGGTGAGGCCTTTCTTCAGGGCCTAGAGAAGCAGGGGAAGTAATGGAGGTCTTCCCAGAGGAGGTGACTTGTGAACTGAATCTTGAACAATAACTGACTCCAAAAGAGCATTGTGTTGAGAGAGAAGGAGAACAAAAGGCATGGGGAGCAGACTGGTGTGTGTGGGGAAGAAGGAAACCAGAATAGGTTATTGTTGTTGTTGCTAAAAAGTTTTTTGAATTTATGTATTTGACAGAGAGAGAGAGCTAGAGACCACAAGCAGGGGGAGCGGCAGGCAGAGGGAGAAGCTGACTCCCTGCTGAGTGAGGAGCCCGATGTGGGACTCGAGCTTAGGATGCTGGGATCATGACCTGAGCCGAAGGCAGACACTTAACCAACTGAGCCACCTAGGCACCCCCCAGATTAGTTTAGTTTAGTTTTGTTTTGTTTTGTTTTTACAATTTATTTATTTACTAAAGAGAGAGAACATGCACGCTTAGCAGGGAGTGGTAGAGGGAGAGAGAGTCTCAAGCAGACTCTGCCCTGAGCACAGAGCAGGATGCTGGGCTTGATGTGCTCAATCTCACGACCCCAAGATCATGACCCCAGCTGAAACCAAGAGTTGGATGCCCAACCGACTGCACCCTCCCAACCCATCCCCAGGATAGCTGGTGAGAGGGACTTGTGGGAAGCGAGGCAGGAAAATGGGCAGGGCCAAAGGGTAGAGGTTCTCACATGCTATAGTCTGAGGTTTGATGTACTCGCTCAACAAGTATTTATTGAGCCCAGCTATATGCCAGGCACTGTTTCCGACGCTGGGCACTAGCACTGAGTGAAACCAAGTCCCTGACCCTCACGAGGGGCCATTCATGTGGGGAGGATAGATAGTAAGCCCCTACACAAATAAGCATACCAGCCAGTGGTAAGTACTATAAAGAAATACTGCAGGGGCGGGAGGGAGGGTCGCGGAGCGCCAGGTGTCCGAGAGGGTCCGGGGAGGCCTCTGCTGAGATAAGGTTTGAGCAGAGGCAGAAGGGAGTGAGGGAACAACCCGCATGGTGTGGGTAGGAAGGCCTTCCAGGCCGAGGGAAAGAACCTGCTGGTCCCCAAGGCAGGAGCCGACCCTAAAGGCCACTGTGGTCCGTGGGAAGTGGGTTTCTTTCTGGCTTGCTGTAGTGTCATAGGTAACTATATGCTTTACAAAATATCAGTGCTGCTGGTTGGTTTGAAAGAGGGCTGGGAGAGGGTGAAGTTGGTGTCAGGGAGGCCTGTGAGTGATGTATTTATTCATGTTTATTTAACACATACGTTTCCGAGCTCTTACTGAGTAGCGGGCGCTGGGTACGCGTCTGGGAAGGGCTGTGGTGAGGAGCAAGGACCCAGGTCTGGCCTTCTAGGTATCTGCCACTAGCAGGGTAGGCAGACTGGACAGAGAGCAGAGGGCAAATTGGAAGGTCACCGTTGTAGCAAAAGCCACAGGAATTTGTGACTAATCAGCTATCAGGGAAAGGGACCGGGAAGAGTTATTGTTGAGGGCAAAAGAAAATCCTTTTGGGAGGAGCAGAGGGAGGAAAAATAGGCCAGGTGCTGCCTGGTGGGGGCTGCCGTTCCTGCTCTCCCAGGAGGAGCAATTGCTCGAGGCATGGCAGGGACAGGCAGCGGCCTGCTAGGCCCCTCTCCATTGTGCACGCAGACACCGCCCTGAGCCGACAGCCCCTCTGCCGGCTCACTGGGCCCAGGCCCCACACACAGTCAGGCCATTCCTAGCCATGGCCAAGCGTAAATCACTTTCAGGTAGGTGAGGGGCTGTTACTGGCTGGGTGGCTATTGGCAATCATCTAGCCTCTCAGGCCTCAATTCCAGTATCTGTAAAATGGGTAGATAACTTCATCACAGAGTAGTGGTGAAAATCAGATGTGACAACGGCTGTGAGAAGGCTTTGTCAACAGTCATGGCTTGATTCCAGCTTATTTATGTATCCAGTATGTCTACATGGGGAGCGGGTGTTATGGCACGCCTGGACATAGACGGAGGTTGGCTCAGGGCACTAATGTAGGACCGTCTGTGTTTGCTTTAAGCTGCGCAATGAGTAATGCCATTTCTTTGTTCTCTTTCCAGCTGGTTCTGAGGACTTGGGGACCACGGTCAATGGAGACGTGTTTCAGGTAAGCAAGATTCTGTTGTAGCAGCGTAGGGACTGACAGCTGGGCCTCGGTAACTTATGGCCCCATCACCGGTAGTATTAGGGCTCTGGTTATTCTGTTCTGCATTAGAATGGGAGCATCGGCAAGGGTTTTGACATGTTTTCTTTTCTTTTCTCTTCTTTCTCTCTCTTCTTCCTTCCTTCCTTCCTTCTCTCTCCCTTTCTCTCTTTCTTTTCCTTCCTTCCTTCCTTCCTCTCTTTCCTGTTATGTAGGGGAAAGGCACAAAGAATAAGTACCACTATAGACTGGGATTGATGGCATGTGGCCATAGGTTGCCCATGGTGATGTCTCGCAGGGAGAGATAAAGTGGCCCAGAGTGGCACAGTGCACACTGGGCCCTGGCACGCTTGCATGCCACTGGTGGGAAGCAGGACTGAGTGGCCATGTCTGAGCATTTTAAGTGGGCAGGTCTTTGATCCAGAGATTCCACTTGGAATCTTCCCTAGGGAAAGAATTAGCCAAAGACTCCCAGATTTTTGTGGGATTATTTACAATAGCAGACAATGTGGTGAGCATAGAATGACATACACAGGAGTTGAGTCACTATGTACTACATACAATTAATGTAACATTGTATGTTACAGTATTCAAATAAAAAGGTAAAACAACAACAACAACAACAAAAAACAGACAAACTGCAATGACTTAAGTATCCAGCGTCAAGGGCCTGGGCAGGTAAATTGGAAAACCGCACTGCCATTCAAAAGAGCAATCAGAGCTTTCTGTATTGATATGAAAAGATGCCCACGATATAACAAGTGGAAAAGTATCTTGCAGAATAACTTACACAGTTTTGGTTTTTTTTAAAGATTTTATTTATTTATTTGACAGACTGACATTACAAGTAGGCAGAGAGGCAGGCAGAGAGAGAAGTGGGGAGGCAGGCTCCAAGGCAGAGGCCCAACACACTGAGCCACTCAGGCGCCCCCAGTTTTTTATTTTTATTTTTTTAAAGATTTATTTATTTATTTGTCAGAGAAAGAGAGAGAGAGAGAGAGCACAAGCAGGCAGAGTGGCAGGCAGAGGCAGAGAGAGAAGCAGGCTCCCCGCTGGGCAAGGAGCCCGATGTGGGACTCGTTCTGGGATCATGACTTGAGCCGAAGGCTGTGGCTTAACCAACTGAGCCACCCAGGCATCCCATTTTTATTTTTTTATTGGGCCAGTTTTTTATTTTAGAAATATATTTGCACAAAATCTCTGAAAGGATGTGCCCCAGCTGTTAACAATGGTTAAGAGTGGTTAGCCCCCACGTTGAGGTGGGGAGGGGTGAGATAAGAAAAGGAAAAGGCTTTCACTTTCATGGGATTGTCTTAAAATTCCTCATAATGAGGGGTGCCTGGGTGGCTCAGTGGGTTAAAGCCTCTGCCCTCGGCTCAGGTCAGGATCACAGGGCCCTTGGGATCGAGCCCCGTATCGGGCTCACTGCTCAGCAGGGAGCCTGCTTCCTTCTCTCTCTCTCTCTCTCTCTCTGCCTGCCTCTCTGCCTACTTGTGATCTCTGTCTGTCAAATAAGTAAATAAAATATTAAAAATAAATAAATAAAGTTCCTCATAATGATCTTATACTACCCCCCCCAACACACACACACCTCCTAGTAAGGCTGTTTCTAGTTAAAATTACTTCTATCTGTACCCACCTCCCCCTTCCCCACATTCCTACACAAATGGATTTAAGAGTCTTTTTTTTTTTTTTTTTTTTTTAAAGATTTTATTTATTTATTTGACAGAGAGAGATCACAAGTAGGCAGAGAGGCAGGCAGAGAGAGAGAGGGAAGCAGGCTCCCTGCTGAGCAGAGAGCCCGACGTGGGCCTCGATCCCAGGACCCCGAGATCATGACCTGAGCCGAAGGCAGCGGCTTAACCCACTGAGCCACCCAGGCACCCGGATTTAAGAGTCTTTACACTGGGAGACCTTGGACCACAGATGGCATCCCCAGTATCCCGCAGACGGAACAGTCTCCCGCTCCCCCATGCTTGGGCAACATAAAGTCTTCGCTAGTTGAGGCTTACTTCCCACTGGGCTGGGCCGAAGACCCTTGACGCCTGGGGCTGCAGCTTCAGGATCTCCCGAGCCCCACCCCATTGAGGAGCTGGCCTTCCAAGTCCTCAGTGGGGAATAAACAATACTTTCTTATGTAGGAGGGCTAGGCTCGTACCTTACACGGGGAACCTAGCCAAGTCCCATTTCTGGAAAATTACTCAACTATCAGCAAGCTAGAAAAGTCAGTGTCCAAGACTTCGGGGGCTTTGTGTCTCCTTAGGCCTGAGAACACCCAGTGAGCTGTGTTTACTCCTCTACAATCCGGTAGATCATGGAGACCCGGACAGCCCCTATCCTGGGCACACTCAGAAGGACTTCACTTGACCCAGAAGGTCTATATCCTGAAGTGGAGATACACTTAGAACTGCAGAAATATCTAGAACACTGTGATCAACCTAGTTTCCCCTTTCTGTAGCTAAGGATCTTGAGGCTTCTTTGACCCTGACCATCCCCTGCCAGCCTCACTTTGTATTTGGTAGATACAGGGAACCCCATGCCTCCTTTCAGCATCAGTGGGAACTCTTATTCTCACTGCTACTCATAACCCATGTGTGTTTATTTGCAAATCATTCCACTCCATGCCATCCTAGAATCCTTACAGGCAGGGGAGGGGTCAAGAATGAGGTGAGTCACTTAGTGGCCAAGCTCAAGTTCTCTTAGATCTCCTGCCCCTGATGTGGTGCCCTCTGTCCCACCCCTTGTGCTGGAACTGGCCTGCCACAGCGGCTGGATCTTTCGTAGAAAGCCCCCGCAGACTTTTGTAGGATTGACCGTAGACTCGGATCTGGTTTGTGCTGCCGGAGGTGGGTAGGGGGAAGCCTTGAGTGGACATGCCCAGCACTTTCAGGGGTCCTGGGCAGAGCTCTCTTGCTACATTTCTTATTCTATCCTGGCAACCTCTGGGCCACAAGGGGGTTCAGCTATAAACCTGGTCCTCGAGTTGTAAGGGTAAGTCTGCCTACACCTATTCCAGTCCCATCTGGCATTGCCAGGGACAGGGATAGAAAGCCCCTGCAGGCCTCCCTCTCCCTGCACAAACTTTCTCTCCCCCCCATGCATTGCCATCCTCCTCCTCTGAGCTACTTAGGGGAATCAAGAGCGCAGCTTAGCTTTAGCTGGAAAATCCCAAAGATGCCTCATCCTTCTGGCTGTCTCTGGAGCCTCCAGCCTGCCCCACAGAGGCTCTCAGGGTCATGTCCAGCAGAGGGGTCCCCCAGGAGGGGGAGTGCCAGGGAATTGGATCAAGATAAGCCTGGCCTGACTGTAGCCTTTTGGTCCCTGCCCCCTTCCCTGTCGAGCTTGGGGGCTGAGGGGAGAGGGGGCACAGTGCTCAGAGCATTCCTGCAGTCCCTGGGGAGCCCGCCTGGGCTGCCAGCCTGTAGCTGACCCGCTTTCCTCTCGGGGGCACTGAGTGATTCAAGAGGAGCCCTGCTGTGGCCCTCGGATCCCAGTGCTCACTGGCAGGGGTTTGGAGCAGGAAAATGAGTCCAGCGGGGCCAAAGAAGTGGAGCCAGCAAACAGCTTCTCAGGGCTCGGCGCCGCCCACACGGCTGTGTGGCTGTGTTCTTCCTAGCCTGGCGTGCGCGGAGTCTCCTGGGCAAACGGTGAGCGGCACAGCCCCGCGGACCCGCCGCGGTGCGTGTCCTCCGCAGCTTACAGCGGACCCCACTTCTCACTCCCATTTAATAGGCGATGAGACACAAGGAGCCTGGGGAAAGGACTTCTCAGAGGTCACATATCCACTGAGTGGCAGGAGGGGACCTAAAGCCCAGGGCCTCTGATGCTGTGTGCCGTGGGCTTTGCAGACAGCCGCTGGCCCCTTCATTTCGTCAGCTCCCAAGACGTGAGTGCCACCCACTGTGTTAGGGGCGGTGGATGTAGGCAAATCCCCCACTGTCCTCAAAGAGCTGGCTTCTGACAGAGGACAGAGCCCTGGAAGGAACTGATGGTAGTGCAGGATGGTCACGGCTCAGATACAGGGGTGGTATCAGGTGCTAGGCGTTTGAGTTCTTCACAATGTGTCAGGCATCACCCAGGAGCTCTCCGCAGATGAACTCTTTTCATCCTCCCAGCACCCCCGTGATGGAGGTTCCGTTTTTACCCCCATTTCACAGACCAAGAGGAGGATGCCCAGGGAGCTTTCATAGCTCACTCGTTCTGCAGCGGGGAAGAGCTGCGACTTGAACCGGGATCCTGCTCCAGGTGCCGCACTCACTCACTCAGTGAGTGCCACCGGGAGGGGCTCCTGGAAGTGGGTTTCCAGGCTGCCCAGGGGCACATGGGTGGTCTTGGCTGGTAGGAAAGAACGTGCAAAGGTACAGAGGGTCACAGGCACTCTCTTTGGGCCTGGCCTGGGGCCAGTGGAGTGCTGGGGGATCCCAGAGAGGCCAAAGCATCACAGCTCATGTGATGCGAGGGGAGTACCCCTCACCCCTACCAGCAGCGCTGGGCACAGCTACCATGCGGAGCCTGTTAGTGGGCCCTGCTGCTGATGCACAGATAGGGGAGGCCCATCTAGCTTGGCCAAGCTTCACACCGTGGGCCTTGGGCATGGCTGCCTCTGGGCACCGTGTGCTTGAAACTACACTGAGCAGTGCTCAGGGATACGTGGTGCCCTTGGATGTGCTGCTCCAGGGCCCAGGAGAAGCACCCATGGGGGTCCAAGTGGCTCCTTGAGGCTGCCCCCGCACCCAGGCTGGGGTGCTGTGGTGGGCTGTGGCAGAAGAATTTGGAGTGAACTAGAAGGCCTGGGCTTCAGTTTCTGGCTCTTCCCAACCAGAAGGACTACTCTTAGATTGTTCTGAGTTGATTTCTCACTTGTCGAAAGGGGATTAAAGGCCCTGCCCTGCTGTCCTCCACTGGCTGCTGGGAAAAGTGCTATGATGCCCAGGGAAGCTTCTTCTAAGTTCCTGGACATGCTTCTCAGTGAGCTGAGGGGTGGTAGTGTGTGGGTGTGAGACATGGGAGATGTGGCAGGGGACACTTGGAGGAGCAGGCACCCTCTCCGATCTTGGGGAAATAGACTTATCAGAGAGACAGAGAGTGTGTCACAAATCACATGACACAGAAGTGACTTTGGTCCCTGCTGCTATGTGGCCAGTATGTTTCACATCCGGGAATTCAGTTGGAGTCTCAGCTCTGCCAGTTCCCAGCCCAGTGACCTTGGGACTCTGGAGCTAGACTTTCTCGACCTATAAAACACTGATGATAAAACCCATCATGCAGAGCTGTAAAGATCAAAGAGAACTGTTTAATTGTGATTTCTCTGCAAGCTTTAAAGCACTATAACCTGGGCATCTTAATTTTAGGGTAGGCTTTATAGGGATGGTGGGCCTGAAGGACACCAGTGTGACCAAACTCCCACCCTTCTGGAGAAGAGACCCTTCTCCAGCCCACATCCCCCACCCCTTTCCCTCCCACACCTGGAAACATCACTGTACTCAAGAGTTTCCCAAAGGCACTGCCTCCCCCCTCCCCCGCCCCGCCTTACCATTTCAGTCTAATCTGAAATGGTCTTTCCCTGTCTCTTCCCGCCCTACTCTGCCCCAGACTAGAATGACCTTGTGCCTGCTCTTTACCTGGCTTGTTTTATAGCATGTACTCTTGCCATGGCCCTCGCTTGTGAGACACTCCTCCTGCCAGACTCCTGGGGGACAGGTGGTCTTGTTCATCCATGGCCCAAGCCTGAGCAGATGCTAATTCATTCACGAAATGTTCTAGAGATCCTCCTACAGCCAGGCCTTCCCTGTTCTAGATACTATACAGAGACAGGTGGTCTCAGTCCTTATGGGGCTCACTTACTTGTGGCTGGGGTGGGAGGTCGGTGGAGACAGAGAGTAAACATGTAAACACGTCATTTCAGATAGCCAGAAGTGCCATGAAGAACATGAAACACAGCCCCTTAATAAACACATATACACAGAGGTAATTGCAGTTGTCTGCAGATGGGACATCCTATAGGATTACATCCCCCCCCACCACCCCGCGCCTGGCCTCAGGACAGGGTTGTTCCCGGAAGGGGGCAGGGTGGGGCACACTCATTGTCAGTGACCAACTTGTGTTCTCCAGATTAGAGCCCTGGAAGGGCCCCTTGGGTGTGGTGAGAGACTGTCTGAATTGAAGTGTAGTGCTGTGCCAGAAAGAATAGGGTGGTGCTCCAACTGTCCCACCCAGGGGTAGGCCTGACCCCAGGGAGTGCCAGGCTACCCGCCCTGCCCTGGGCCTATCCTTCCCTCTGCCCAGAGACAGCTGGAGACAGCAGTCCTCCCATTCCCGCTGTGTGCTCCTTCACTGGGCTGCCCACACCCCATTGGACAGGCATTGACCCAGCACATCTGGCTCCAGGGGTATGCATCTATGAAGCCACTGCTTACTGAGCACTGGTGTGTGCCAAAGACAGTGGGGAGCATCCCTGGGTGGGGGGCGGCACCAGACACTGTCTTGTGGGGAGAGGATATTAAATACCAATGTTCCTGACTTTTTTTTTTTAAGATTTTTTTTTTTTATTCACTTGTGAGAGAGCACAAGTTGGGGGGAGGAGGCAAAGTGAGAGGGAGAGGGAGAAGCAGACTCCCCCTTCAGCAGGGAGCCTGGTGCGGGGCTCTATCCTAGGACCCCAAGATGCTGACCTGAGCCAAAGGCAGATGCTTAACCCACCGAGCCAGCCCTCGGTCTCTGTTGCTGATAGTTTTGATGAGGGATTGAAGGAGGAGCACAAGGAGTGGTGAAAGGATGGGGCAGGGGTTCAGAGGCTATAAATGAGGACCTGCTCTGCCCCCCAGGAGCTCCTGGTCCAGCCGGGAAACTCGAGCAGAACATGAAGTCTGTAACAGAAGCACAGAGAAGAAGGGGTGTGAGATCTGCCGAGGGGGGTGGATATCCTAGAGCTGGCAACTCTAGACGATAGAAGATTTCATCAGCTGCAAAAGGGAGGGGAGGGCAACACTTGCAGCTAAAGCAGGAGGAGCCAGAGGCTTGGGGCCCGCAGGAGTGTGTGGGGTGTGTGCAGACTGGAATGTGTAGGGGCGGAGTGTCGGGAGCGTGGGGTGGCAGGAGATGAGGCTAGACTGGGGTGGCAGGAGATGAGGCTAGACTGGAAAGGGTCCGTGGCTTTGCAAGACCAGAGGGGAGTCACAGCCTTGCTGGGTTGAGCTCTTAGTCCCCAGCTCTTGGGAGTGCCTAGCTCTGGCAGGGCTGCTGAAGGAAGTGGGCAGAACCCCGGCCTGGGGGGCGCCTGGGTGGCTCAGTGGGTTAAGCCGCTGCCTTCGGCTCAGGTCATAATCTCAGGGTCCTGGGATCGAGTCCTGCATCGGGCTCTCTGCTCAGCAGGGAGCCTGCTTCCTCCTCTCTCTCTCTCTGCCTGCCTCTCTGCCTACTTGTGATCTCTCTCTGTCAAAAAAAAAAAAAAAAAATCTTAAAAAAAAAAAGAACCCCGGCCTGGGAATCAGAGGCCTGAACACCGGCCACGACACCGGCCACGACATCACGCCATCACTCCTGGCCTCAGTTTCCTCCCCTAGAAGATGAGAATGAATAATAATAATAATTCTAGCTACCACTCACGGAGCCATCACTCCACACTGGGCCCGCTTCTAGATGTCCTACAAAGACAGTCCTGTGGAACTCTGAGAACAGCTCTTAGAGGTGGTTTTATTATTATTTTCATTTGGGGATGAGAAGGCTGAGGCTCAGCAAGGTGGAGCAACTTGTCCCTGGTATACGGGCACCTAGTGAGCTGTGGAGGTGGGATGTGAAACCAGACCATCTGCCTGCGGTCTCAGCCACGGCCATCCTGCCTGTCCCAGGGCTGCTCACTCACATAGCAGATGTTCACTGAGTGTCTTCTGTGTGCCAGGCTGGGCAAAGGGGACATGGCGATGAGCAGGCTAGACAAGGACCCTGCTGTCATGAAGGTAGACAGTGGACAAGCAAACATAAAGTGAGGTCATTTCAGATTGTGTAAGTGTTAGCGGGTTAATAAGACAGCAACAGAGACTTTAAGAACAGTAACACAGGGGACTCACTGTGTGCCAAGAAGTGTACAAGGTTCTTTAGATATTTAAATTCCTTGCCTTCTTCTATCAGCGTGAAGAGGTGGCTGCTCTTACCAAGCCCGCTTCCTGACCAGGAAGGTGAGGCACACAGAGGCCCCGTCACTTGCCCAGGTCCCCCTTGGGGGAGCATTGTTGGCAAAGGGCACAGCAGTTATAAAGGCAGGGTACGGTCCCAGGAGGCAGCAGGTGGGAGGCTGTTGGAGCCGGCTGAGGCAGGCACACGTGGGGGTATCTGGTGCTCAGGCAGCAGTGGCAAGAGGGCCAGGCACAGGCTGTGCACACTGCTGTGTGTTTGTGCCCTAGGAGGCCAACGGTCCAGCAGATGGCTATGCGGCGATTGCCCAGGCTGACAGACTGACTCAGGAACCCGAGAGCATCCGCAAGTGGAGAGAGGAACAGAGGAAACGGCTGCAGGAGCTGGGTAAGAGCAGGCCTGAGGCTGGGAGCGGCTCCCAGCTGTATTGGCTGTTTGGCACATGTGGGACTGGGGCAGCCTTAGGGTACAGAGTCACCCCCTTGACCCCCTGCTCGCACTGCCTTAATGTGGGTTGGGTGAGCATGGGCCCTGAGGCTGCCTGGCAGGGGCCGAGGGGAGGACTAGCCAGGACAGCTGTGCCCTCACATTCCTACTGGAAAGCTGCCACTTACTCTCCTTTTGGGGTCACAGATGCTGCCTCCAAGGTGACAGAACAGGAGTGGCGGGAGAAAGCCAAGAAGGACCTGGAGGAGTGGAATCAGCGTCAGAGTGAACAGGTTGAGAAGAACAAGATCAATAACCGGTGAGAGGCGCTGTGGGGACATGAGGGGACTATGAAGAATGAGGCCATGTGGACAGTGACAGAAGTTATGGGATGGGGACTGTCTTGTGGATGGGTGATTTGGGGGCAAGAACATAGAGGCAAGAGAAGCTGAACCCCTCAGGGTTGCTTCCTCAGTTGCCTGTGGAGTTCAGAGCCCTCCAGAGGCGGGACACTGTTGAGCTGTCATCTCAGCATGACACAGAGAAGCAAGTTCTGTGGTGAGCAGAAGAGGTCCTGGGACCCTGGCATGGGAGCCAGACTGCCCAGGGCACCACAGTTAGTGTCACAGAAAGCACAGGCCTGGCCGGGAGTGAAGAACTAACCTGGGGACAGGATTTTACTGCTTGTAGAAGTGGCAACACTTCAACCCAGAGAGGCTAAAGAATAAAAGGAAGTTGGTGGCCTGTATGACCGAAAAGGCCAGAGGTGGGACTGCAGGACTAGACTTGGGGGCTCAGACGAAGTCAACTGGCACTCACTTTTACTGTCTCCCGACACCGCTTTCCTCTCTTATCTGGAATGGGACAGGGGGCTGGGGGGTGGGGGCAGATGGCCACCATCAGCTCCAGGCTTCTGCTATACTCTTTTGGCAACCTCTGTGAAAATAGCATCTTGCTCCCAATGGCTCACTGGAATCATTGACCTGATCCTCACTGGTTTGGTATGGGTCCTGTGCCTGTCCCTGAGACTATACCAGGTGAGGGACTCTCTGATGGATCCTGCCTGGACAATGGTCCCATTTCCTGGGTTGTGCATGAGGTCAGTCTCACCCAAACCACAGGGACTGAAGTGGGGCCAGCCTGATCCTTCCAAAGGCAATGAGGTTGCCCTTCCTGGGAGGAAGGGGCTGGATGCTGGGCAGGCAAAGACAGTGGATGCCCACCAGAGAGCAATTTCAGGGAAATGGTCTCAGACCACTTCTGAGACCCTGGCCAGCAGCTCTGCCCTTGGAACTGTGTCCTTTGGGGTAGTGGCTGGCTTAGGAAGGCAAGGCTGGCCCTGGGAAGCTGCTGTGGGCCAGGCTCTGGATTGGGCACTGGGGAAGGATGTAGTCTGTATCCTTGAAGAGCTCAGAGGAGAGAAGCACACATGTGCACATGAACTCACCAGTAGGACTTTCTACAGGAAGGCTGTGGAAGCAGGGGGTATGGGTGGGGGAGGGACCTCTGTGTCTAGGACCTGAGCTTTGCAGGATGACTGGAAGTTCATTAGGGCAGGCTTGGACAAGGGTGTTCTAGACCAGGGAACAGCATAGTGTGAAAGGCTATTGTCTTGGGCACCGGGGAGTGGTAGGAGAGAAGGCAGGAATGAGGAGCCCCATGGGGAGGGCCTCCAATAATGGTGTTGGACAGACGGGGGTTGGAGCCTTGGAAGGCTTGTGAACAGGAGAAGTAACATGATCAGGGCAGTTTTAGAAAAGGTGCTCAAGCTGGCCCAGGATTCCTGCTCTCCTTTCTGGGTCGTGGATGACTGCTGAGACTCACAGGACTATGCTTCCTAACACTCTCCAACTGGAAATACTAATGCTGTCTCCCTTTCTCTTTAACCCTCTGCCTGTCTGTCTGCCATCTGTCTTCCCCCACCTAACCCTTTCCCCTCAAGGATCGCTGACAAAGCATTCTACCAGCAGCCAGATGCTGATATCATCGGCTATGTGTACGTGTCTTCTTTGCTCCTCTGTCAGGGGGAGTGGGAGAGGGCAGGGGCCCCTGTGTATGCTTTGAGTGTCCTGCTTGTGGGCTATAAATGAGTGTGGCCAGGCGGGGAGTGGGGTGGGGATGGGGCAAAGATCAGAGCAGGAGGTAGTACAGGCGCCCACCTTCACCTCTGTCGCTGCGGCAAGTGTTTATTGAGGATCTATTCCTCCTGCAGTCAGCTTTGCTGCATCAAAGCAGAGCAAAGAAAAAGAATGCACTGGCTATCTCAGGTGGGAGGGGCAAATGGCGAACAGCCCAGCTCTGTCCTTCTGAGATTCCTCTTAGGGTTGGGAAGTGGGGTGAAGGAATCTTCTATTGAACAAAACGTCGAGTGCCAGAGGCATAAAGAAGAGATGTTCCCCCAAATATCCTCCCCATATTCTACTCCTACCCCCAATGCACTGCTCCTTCTCAAAGCCTCAGGCCAAGTTTGGTGACCAGACCCTGCCTAGACCACTGTGGGCCCTTCTCTCATATTCCTGTTTTGCGGACGAGTCAGGACTATGCCTAATCTGGATCTGAAATGGAAGATGGGGTCCCTGTTGATGGGTGGTTGACAGCCTGAGGGTATGTTGGGATGGTGAGGGGAAAGAAAAGCAGGGATGAATAAGTGGTTCCTGCCACGGGTGCACATGCCAAGTATTTGGTGTCCCAAATACTAAATACCACTCTGGGGTCACCCTTAGCAGGCCTCTGATGCTGTCTAGGCTGGCATTTCTCTTGCAGGGCACAGGGCCCATCAGAGAAACAGTCTTGTGTTCCTTCCTTCTGTCCTGTACTTAGTGGGACTTGCCCAATGCCAGTCTCTGCTGGAACAGGAATAAGACATGGCCTGTCCCCATAAGTTGCTCATGGTCAGGACAGCGTTGTCCTAAGGGCCGTGTGGAAGGGCACACCAAGGCCTGGGAGCCACCGTCTGCGGGGGGAGCCAGGGCAGGCTTCAGAGAGGCAGGCCCTTCAGCTGGACCTTACAGTGTGATGAGCTTAGTGGTGATGGTGGGAAGAGGGCAGGGGCAGCCTCTGTGAGTGGGGCGTGGGGCTGTGGGGATGGCTGGGAACTGAGGACAGGTCAGCTTGGGGCTAGATGCAAAATGCCTGTTGGCCCAGGTCTGCCAGCCAGGGCTCAATCCTGAAGTCAGTGAAGATCTACGGGAGGCTTCCGACAGAAGAGTCAGGGTGACCAGAATATCGGTGCTGGGGAATACGCTATATGGGGGGGGGGCGGTTTCAGTACTCTTGCTGCACTTGGGGAAGTAGCACCCAGGGGGTCCTGTAGAGGGGAAGAGCCTGGACCAGTGCTTCCCAGACTTTTCTGTGCCCTAAAATCACAAGGGGACCTTATTCAAAGGAGATTGGGATTCAGTAGGGCTGAGGCGAGGCCTTGAGTCTACATTTCCAATGAGCTCCATGGTGAGGCCAATACCACTGGTCCATGTACCACACACTATACAGGCAGTTTAGAGGACAGTCTCCTGCTGATCTAGCAGGGACAGCTCCTAAGACAGCACCCTTCATCCCACCGGTCATCCAGCTCCACACAGTGCTTTACTCTTTCCAAGCCTGCACACACATTGCCACTTTGTGAGATTCTCAAGCTGGTGAGACGGATCACCAAGGCGGAGGCTCTGCTCTTCTCTCTACAGGTTAGGAAATGAGGACTCAGAGGGAAAGGAAGATCACTAGGCAGAGGTCAGGCCACCCCCCCCCCACCCCACCCCAGGGCACAACCAAGGAGATCAGTGGATCAGTGGATCAGTGGAGATCACTGGTAGAGCTCCCTGCCTGGCATGTGGCAGAGCTGATCCTGCTTGATACACAGAAGGAGCCGTAAGGAGAAAGGGGCTTTCCAGGGACTCTTGCTGGCCAGAGGATGCAGAACCAGCCCTCTTCATGGAAGATATTTTAATTGTTTTCCTCTTAATGAGTCCCGCATTTGGGTCTGCACTCTACATTCTATTTCTCCATTGTTCCTTAATCAGTGGCTTCTATAACTGTCCACCAGAACTACTGATGAACAAACCCCCAGTTTTCAGCCTAACCTGATTCCAACCAAAAGCAGATACTTCCATGGAGCATTCCCCAGGCTGTGGCTCCAGAGAGATAAGTCATTCTGGGCTAAAAAGAGCGCTATAGTCAAATAAACTTGGAGTGTGGTGGATTCTGTCTGCATCTTACAGTCTGCCTGGGAGGTTCGGGGTGCACCCTGGCACAGTAGAGGCTTTGGAAGTTTTGCTTTAAAGATCCTCTTTAACTGAAATTTCCATGTGTATTTGACCACAACCCTTTTCCAGAGAACACTTACAGGGTCCACAGAACACCGAGGCAATGCTGAATCAGGTACTTCAGTTAGTAAGGTGGTTAGTTAATGTCCTACCTCTGCTAAGTTTCTGGAAATGTTTAAAATAGCTGAGGTACTGCATTAGTTTCTCCAAGGGTCTTTAGGTGTTGGGATTCCCAGGTTGGGAACTCTGGCTGGAGAGGTAATGAACAGAGTGCTACGCTGGGCAGGGGTAGGGGAGGCTGGCAAGGGAAGATCATTCTGAGGTGAGTCGTGCACTCAGACCTGAATGAAAAGAAGTGACAAGCTATGAGCAGGTCTGGCAGAAAGCATTCCAGGGAGAAGTGACAGCTAGTACAAAGGCCCTGAGGCAGGACCAGAGTAGGCTTCCTCTGATGCCAAGGCTGTCCTGGGGGCCTGAGGTCACAGGGCACAGGGCTAAGAACTCTGGATAGACTACCTCAGAGTAGGCCAGGCAAAGCAGCCTTCCTCAGTAGGAGCAGAACATAACTGATTCAGGAGAAAGGCAGACAGCAATGAAACTTCTGTCCTGTCTCTACCTGCAGGGCATCTGAGGAGGCTTTCGTGAAGGAATCCAAGGAGGAGACGCCGGGCACAGAGTGGGAGAAGGTGGCTCAGCTCTGTGACTTCAACCCCAAGAGCAGCAAGCAATGCAAAGATGTGTCCCGCCTGCGCTCGGTGCTCATGTCCCTGAAGCAGACACCACTGTCCCGCTAGGTGCCTGTCACAAGCATGGCCACAAAGCATGGGCTGGGCCTGGGCACAGGAGGAGCAGCTGCTTCGGCCAGGGTTGGGGGACAGCGCCTCCAGCAGCTGCTACACACAGCCTATCTGTTCCTCCCCATCTCCCGGGGCTGGGAAGGGGAGCCCTCCCCACTCTCACCCCATTCCCTCCTGGCCCTGTGGCCCAGCCCCTCACACCTCCTCTCAGTCCACAAAATTGTGACTGTCCCTCCTGATGTATTTTTTTTTTCTTGGCTTAAAGGGTGTGTTGTTAACTCTTTTTACACTTATTTATTATCATTCTTATTTCTCTGGAAGCCATAACTGGTGTCAGGGCTGTTTGTGCTTAGAATTTTCCCAGCTTCATGGCCTTGAGAGAAGGTGAAGCTAGCCCCCTGGAAACCATCCCACCTGGAAGTAGGTGTCCCAACTTGTGTATGTCTGCTGCCTCCCTCTCCAGGAAGAAAGACAACCTCTAGTGGAATGCTTTTGCAATCTTAATCCTTTCTGATCTTTGAATAAGCCTGTGAGGTAGGGACTCTGTTGTCGTCATCACATAGCCATGGATACCAAGGCTCCCAGAGAGTAAGAAGGTTTAAGTGGGAGCAAAGAGGCAAGACCAGAGGTTCCCTGTGGTGGCTCCCTCTAAGCCCGGGTTGAGGCTGGTGAAGGTCGCTGCTGCCAGACTCCTTTCCTTGGGTCTGGCCAGTACCCTCTGGATGTGGAAGACTCAATGCTTTCCCTCCTTCAGATAGTGTCCCCTGCCTTGTAGATCTGGGATAAATACTCAGTGATCATACCTTCTTCAGCAGAGGTTGCAAACAGGCTGTGTTTAAGCCACTGTGACCTGTACAATGTTTAAAAAAATTTGAGTAATCGCCAACTTTATTTTATTAGAGATGCCATAGCAAAGTACCGCAGTGTCTGGCACAGAACAACAGAAATTTATTGTCTCACTGTTCTAGAGGTCTTAAGTCCAAAATCAAAGTGTCAGCAGGGCCACATTCCATCTGAAGGCACTAGGGAAGGATCTGTTGTACAGGCTTCTCTCCAAGCTTCTGGCAGCCTCAGGCATTCTTCGACTTGTGCATCACTACGATCCCGAGTTGATCTTCATATCATCTATGCAGTCTATCTTTGTGTCTAAATTTCCCCTTTTTATTTATTTATTTTTTAAAAAGATTTTTACTTATTTGACAGACAGAGACCACAAGTAGGCAGAGAGGCAGGCAAGAGAGAGAGAGAGGGAAGCAGGCTCCCCGCCGAGCAGAGAGCCCGATGCAGGCTCGATCCCAGGACCCTGGGATCATGACCTGAGCCAAAGGTAGAGGCTTAAACCCACTAAGCCACCCAGGTGCCCCTAAATTTCCCCTTTTTATAAGGAAGCCAGCCAGAATGGATTAAGGCCTACCTTAATGACCTCATTCTAACTTAATTATCACTGTAAAGACCCTATTTCCAAATAAGATCACATTCTGAGATACTGGGTTAGGACTTCAACATATCTTTTTTAGGGGAACACAATAGCACCAACAGCTAAAAATAATGGCCTTCCTCTTTAGAGGTGCCATAGTCCTCACCCCTTCCTATCTAATTCTTGAATCCATCACCAAAATGTACTGCTTCACATTTATAATCTCTGCCTTGCAACTGAGAGACCATGATGAGAACAAGAAACTTAGTGGGCCCCTACTCATACACTTCTCCACTTAGAAAGCTAGAGGGTGTTAGGGGGCCCCCAAAGTGTGTCTTCCTTACTTCCTCTTTCCTTTCTGGCAGCTTGCAGCTGGTGTTGAAACTGAATGGAGTCATACATGGAAGGAAACTGGGTCCCACCGAATCAGACTTTAGATCTGACCACAGTCCAAGAATACTTGAGACTTTGCATGAATGAGAAACTCACAAGTTGCCTCTTGTAGAGTTCACTCAAGGTCTCCAGCCCCTTTTCTTCCTTAATCCTAAAACACTAGATACACGGAACAATGGCAAGCTTTGTGACTACACTCTTACCACTCCACCATGCTGCCTTCTCTGAGGCTCAGTTTCCTGTTCTTTAAGATGCATCAAGAACCAAGTGGGGGTAGTCTACATCAGTGGAGTCTAGATGCTCTCAGGAGGTGGGAGTGGGGTGAGGAGCAGAAGCAAAGTGGAGGGCAGAACCTCCCTGCCTGGGGCAGGGCCATGGCCAGCCTCAACTGAAGGAAGGGTTTCCAGTTGAAGGTCTGAAGATTGTTGGAAAGATCAGTTGTTGTTGTTGTTTTTTTCAAATAGCATCACTCTACCGAATATCGAACTTTAACAAGTTCCCCCAGGTGATTGTTACCAGAAAAGTTTGGTAATCATTAGACTGCAAGATTAGACAATCTCCTAAAACCAAAGACCAAAAACCCTGGGGGTGCTAGATTGAGAATGAATTCACCAAACTACAAGTGGATCAGTTTATTAAGTAGGAAGTGAAGAGAGTGGGGCACAAATACAAGTATGCAACACCCAAACAAACGAATCCGAGATTCCCGAAAAAACACTTGTCAGTTACACAATTGGCCACTTCCTCGCCCGCTGATAGAGGCCTTGTCAGGGGAGACGAAGGAATAAGTCAGGTAGCGGGGCCGGTGGTTGCTCCTGGGGCCGGGAATGATCTCCGTGTAACGTTCAAGGCCAGGTCTCGGACTCAGGATCGAGACCTCATAGCAGATGCAGCCAGACCCAGCAAGATGGCTGCGACCGTGAAGCCCTGGGCAGCGATCCGAGTGCGCATCATGAGCTGAGAGCGCCGGCTCTGACCCCGGTGGAAGCAGTAGAGGCCGTAGGTGAGGGCGGCCGCCGTGCCCAGGCAGCCTGAGGAGGGGACAAAGTAAGTGGGGGAGTAGCACGTTCCGGCCCTGGAGGCCCCTCCCCGCCGTGGGCCTCCAGTACTCGGAGTCCAGAGCTCTGAGTAACGGCGGAGGCAGAGGGGGCCTAGTGGGAGGGTCTGGCGGAGGAAGGGTCCTCCCAGTTACAGCGCTCGCCCTATCTCAGGGCCCCAATCCCGCCCAACTCCTGCTCCAATCAGGATCACCTCTCACCCCCCCGGCCTCGGCGCCACAACTGTGGTCCGCTCTCACTCCCTTCCCCCTTGGCACTCCCGGTCCTCACCTAATTCATTCCCTCAGACATCACTATCCTCTCCGTCTACAGTTCCTATGACACCTGCTTACCTATGGGTACCATTGGGTTCTCGCGGGTCTTGCGAATAAATTTTTCCTTGAAGCTTTCTTGAGTGCGGTAGATACTGGGGCTAAAGCCCTCAATGACTGGCGGCTGTGCTGGTTCAAAGGGTGGCCCCGGAGTCACAGGACCAGGAGCCGCCATGTCTCGGGAAGCTGCTTTGGGAAAAAATGCGAACGCTAAGCTCCGCCTTCTGATGAAGTCATTGAAGGGGAGGGGCGAAAGGGCTTTGCTGAGCTTGTACGCAGACGCCAACCGCTCGTTGCATTCTGGGAGTCGTAGTCATTATAGTAAGATGCATGAGGTCTCTATAGGATGGACTACATTTCCCGAAGAAGCCCGCAAACCCTTGCGAGCATCCACAGGAAGTAGTCGGAGACACGAGGCGCTGCGTGTGAGAGGCATCCAGTTCTAGTTGTCGGTTCGGTGGTCAAGGAAATGCCCAAAGCCAAGGGGAAGACCAGGAGACAGAAGTTCGGTTACAATGTTAACCGGAAGCGGCTGAACCGGAATGCTCGACGGAAAGCAGCGCCACGGATCGAATGGTGAGGGGACCGGGGTTTGGAAGGCAGGGGACCTCGGCTAGGACGGCCGGCGAGATGACGGTTCCGCGATCTCTCTCTCTTTGCCTGTAGCTCCCACATCCGACATGCCTGGGACCACGCCAAATCCGTGCGGCAGAACCTGGCCGAGATGGGGTTGGCTATGGACCCCAACAAGGCGGTTCCCCTCCGTAAGAGAAAGGTACTGACGTGGCAGGGTCCTCGCCCTTCATCCCTGTTTGCTTCCATACTTAGCTGAGTTTAAGAACTTCTTCCTGTGCATTGCCACGCTTACTACGCCTTTCCTGGGTTTGCCAGCTCCGGCAGCTTGCACTGACTGTGGTTGAAGAACTCTTTACTACCTCCTCCTATTTCCCAGCACACATTGGACCTGGGTTGGAGCTCCCCTCTTTTCTTCTCCACTCATTTTCTTTATCCCTCCGAAATGAGCTTGTTTGGGTCCCTTGGGATCCCAATGGTATGTCTCAGGATTTATCTTTTTCTGCCCTTCACTCTCCTACTAAGGACTCCCCAGAGTTTGGGATTTTTTTTTTTTTTTAAAGATTTTATTTATTAATTTGACAGAGAGAAATCACAAGTAGATGGAGAGGCAGCCAGAGAGAGAGAGAGGGAAGCAGGCTCTCTGCTGAGCAGAGAGCCCGATGCGGGACTCGATCCCAGGACTCTGAGATCATGACCTGAGCCGAAGGCAGCGGCTTAACCCACTGAGCCACCCAGGCGCCCCAGAGTTTGGGATTTTTACTTACTCTTACACCTTCCCCCAGTCATCTAATATCCTTGGTCTGAGGCTTCCTTAGTTTCTCCCAAATAAGTCTTTTTCTGCACCACACTTAAAAAAAATAGAACTCTTTTACCCAGTAATTTATTCCCAGCTTTAACTCGTAGCACTTGTAAATACTTGATGGTGTTTTATACATGTATTTGTTTATTGCATGTGCCTCTTTCCCTCAACATAATCTTCTTGGGGACAAGGACCTTGTGTCTTGTCCAGTGGTGGTTAGAATGTGACTAGTGCTCAATAGTTAACCTAATGAATGGACTTGCTGATTGGATTTGTCCCATTGTTATTTATTTATTTATTTATTTGAATACTTTTTAAAGATTTTATTTATTTATTAGCAAGCTGAGAGTGGAGCACGGGAAGGGCAGAGGAAGAGGCAGACTCCCTGCTGCATAGGGATCCTGACATGGGGCTCCATCCCGGGACCCTGAGATCATGACATAAGCTGAAGGCAGATGCTTAACGGACTGAACCAACTAGGCACCCTGTGCCATTGCTTGTAGATAAATTTCTTCTTATCCCTTCATGCCAGAGGAAAATGGCAGTACTGTTTCTTGATCAAATGTGAAGCTATAGCCAAGCACTGTCAAATTGCTTCTCTTCATAGAGAAGATATCTGCTATCTTTTCATTGTAAATTATAAAGAGCTTTCAAGGGCATTGTTTCATTTGATTAGCACACATGAGGTGAGGTAGCATTATGCCCATTTTTTAGATAGGCACAGAAAGATGACTTGCTTCCTTGAGTCCCTTTTAGAAACCATAAGGCCTCCAGGGCACTGGTTGTCTCCGTCATCTGTTCCTGCCTGAGTATGTGTCGGGATTCTTATGGATAATCAGTTGTGTTAGGATGGGCAGGAGCCTCTAGAATTTTCCCTCTCTAAGATTCTTCCTTTGTCTACTGGTCTCACAGGCTGTGTTCTCTGCAGGTGAAGGCCATGGAGGTAGACATAGAGGAGAGGCCTAAGGAGCTTGTGCGGAAGCCCTATGTGCTAAATGGTGGGTGCTGTCCACATTCCTCTAGTTCACCTTTCTGCACAGTCAGGGCCAGAAAGGGCCCTCAGATGTCTTCATTTTACAGATGGAAAAACTGAGATTCGGAGGGAAGAAGGGAGCTGGTCCAGGGCTCACAAAGTTAAGACTGTCTCTGACTGGATATTTTTAGTCTACTTAATAAACTCAAACATGTGAAGTGAGGTCAGAAATGTTCAGGGAGGATGCAGCCAGGTGCCCAAGAGGATAGAAAAGAAACCAGTGTCTCAGACATATGTTCAGCTTGTCATGAATTTAAGGATGAACAGATTTTTATAGATTCCACCATCTTATTTAGTCTTTTCAGTTACAAATCAGTTTCATATTTATTAATGCTATAGAGACTGAATATTAAAACAGAGTAAATTCTACAGGGAAGCAGGAATACTCTGAAATTCTCCACTCATCTTCCTCTTACCTGTCCAAGATGTTAACGGTTCTCCTTAAAAGGGTTTTAAATGGCCAGGCATTTGATAGAGAATTTCTTGAGTTCCTATCAGTGATTCTCATAAGAATTCTCATAAGAATTACTGCAAAGGATTGCATGAATAAAATTAGGTGTATTTTCTGTCAAATTTCTAAACTTTTTACTTCTTTTTATTTTATTTTTTTACTTCTCATTCTTTAAAGAATTTTTTTAAATTGTGGTAGAAAACTTATCAAGTTTACCATCTTAATCATTTTTAATTATATAGCTCAGTAGTGTTAAGTATGTTTATGTTGTCATACATTAGATCTTCAGAATTTTTTCATCTTCAGAAATGGAACTCTACACATTAAACAACTCCCCATTTCCCTGCCTCCCTCCCACCCCTGCCTCTGGCAACCAAGTCAAAGATAATTTTGACTATAAGCACTTAACCCCTGGATAACATTTGACCACCTTGTTTCCCTGAGCTGTTTTTCTCCTACTTGAGAAATGGGGAGTATTTGCCTACCTATTTAATTTAATTAGTTAATTTAATTTAATTTTTATTTTTTTATTTTTTTTAAAGATTTTATTTATTTGACAGAGAGCGATCACAAGTAGACGGAGAGGCAGGCAGAGAGAGAGAGGGAAGCAGGCTCCCTGCTGAGCAGAGAGCCCGATGCGGGACTCAATCCCAGGGCCCTGGGATCATGACCCGGGCCAAAGGCAGTGGCTTAACCCACTGAGCCACCCAGGCGCCCTAATTAGTTAGTTTTAAAGATTTTATTTATTCCAAGAGTAAGGGAGAGAGTGAGAGTGGAGAGAGAAGTAGAGGGAAAAGGACAAGCAGACTCCATGGTCAGCATGGATTCCCACATGGGGCTCAGTCTCACGACCCATAAGATCATGACCTGAGCTGAAACCAAGAGTCAGATGTCTAACTGATTAAGCCACCCGGATGCTCCTGCCTAGCTATTTTAACAGTGAAGGCACAACTTGTGGTATGCAATGTGTCTTCACCTTTGTACCCAGGACCCAGTACTAAGTAGAGATTATTAATTTGGTCCCTGCCCTTTACCCAGCTGAGACCCAAGAGAGATGACTTACCTTTTAGGTAGTTGCCATAGTGATAGATGATTGTGTCATAGGCAGGGCCTGGAATCCCAGGGGCTGAAGAGCACTGAATTTGGGGCTGGAGAGGCAAAGCCCATCTGATGGCCTTGGTTTGGGATGGGTGAAAGGGTGATTGGGCAACTTAAAAAGTACGGGAGGCAAAACGTCATTTTCTGTGTCCTGGTTTCTCTCACCCTAGACCTGGAGGCAGAAGCCAGCCTTCCAGAAAAGAAAGGAAACACGCTGTCTCGAGACCTCATTGACTATGTGCGCTACATGGTGGAGAATCATGGGGAGGACTATAAGGTGAGTGGTTCAGGCCTGGCAGGAAGAACCACTTAGGTCTGTTAGGAAGGTGCCCTGGACCATTTGGGGTCTGATCTTATCTCTTGCCTGAGACTGAGTGCAAACGAAGGAAAGAGAGACTTTAGGAAATTGATCTCATGGACAGATGCTTGTAGCCAGAACTGACTGATTGGCCTGTGGTTCATATTCCACTCAGACATGTAGTTTTATTTGCATGGTATTTTTAAAGAACTTGAACTAGGTGCCATTTTAATTATGAGAGTTTTTGAATTAAAGTTACTATTTTTGACTTCTCTTAAAAATTGGAAGATCTGGCTGCACTGGATTCTGGTGCCCAGATGGGATCAGTGAGCTATGGATGGAGCATTAGCCATTCATATCTGGCCGCAGCCTGCCTTGTTCCCAAGGGCATTTGCATCCATTTCCCCACATACACCATGGTTTTTGAGGTGAGGAACGTGGACTTCAGGGACACTAAGTGGCTTGCCCAGCCCAGCTCAAGCAGTACTAGGATTTGAAACTTTGCCTGTCCAGCCCTCCTCAAGTGGCTTCTCCCTTCTTAGGCTATGGCCCGGGATGAGAAGAATTACTACCAAGATACCCCGAAACAGATTCGGAATAAGATCAACGTCTATAAGCGTTTTTACCCAGCGGAGTGGCAAACCTTCATTGATTCTTTGCAGAAGAACAAGATGGAGGTTGAATGATTGGCTTATGCCTGCCCTAGGCTGAGGTCTCCTCCTGGACCAGAGAAGCTCAAAGCCAGGGTTTAAGGCAAGGAGGGGCATGTGGCTAGATGAGGCTGGTCAAACCTCATGGAATCAGGTTACATACACATGCACATGCATGCACACACTCATGCTCCCCTTTCTGAAGGGAAGGAATGGTCTCCAAGAAGCTTCTGAGTGCCCTGAGAAAAGCCAGAACCTACTGTTTTCAGAGTGGGTGGGTGGTTTACGTATAGCCTGTATATAATAAAAAGACTATTTTACTTTTCTGGTGGTTGTGTGTTCCCTTCCCAACCAAGCTCTGGGACTGTCCCTGTGAAAATCCACTCGGCAGGGCAGAGAGGCCATCCAGCCCTTAATGTGCCACAGTCGTCTTCCCCTCTTAGGTGTGGCCTCCCTCCTCTTGTCCTCTGTTCCGGTTGCATTGCTCTTCTTGGTTTCCTGCACAGGATTAAGCCTTCTACATAAGCCTGCTGCTAACCTTGGGCTGCTTAGGAGGTATGTCTCAGTAGATTGGCTCAAGGGCCAGAGGGGAAGTAGCTGGATTGCTGCCTTCTTATGACTGGCCTTCACTACTCGTCTTGAGATTGCTTGCTCTGAAAGGAACCTGAGGCCCCCAAGTCCACTGAGACTGGTGGACTGCTGAATAGCATCTGTCCGCCAGGTACTGGGTATACACTGTGTGGCCCTTCTCTGGGGTAGGCCTGCCTAATTTGGCTATGTGAGGTGATGACACACAACAGGATCACAGGCACTGTGGGGTGGGCACTGGGCATTTTCTGCTTTTGATACTTTATCTTGAGCTATTGTAGTACAAAACCCCTCTCATTGGGGTGTCTGGGTGGTTCAGTGGGTTGGGCCTCTGCCTTTGGCTCAGGTCATGGTCCCAGGGTTTTGGGATCAAGCCCTGCATCAGGCTCTCTGCTCAGCAGGGAGCCTGCTTCCTCCTCTCTCTCTGCCTGCCTCTGCCTACTTGTGATCTCTCTGTGTCAAATAAATAAAACCTTTACAAAAAAAAAAAAAACCCTCTCATTCCTAATGTTTCGCCTAGAAGGGCACCTCAAATCTGGTTCTCCTTATTCCTCTTTAAAAAGATTTGTTGGTGTTTTTATGCAGATCAATTCACATAAAGTCCTGCAGGGTGTCTGGCTTCACCATTTTACAGGTAAGGAAACAGGCTTGAGAGGCCAGCGTAAGGTCTGAAGTCAAGTCAGTACAAGCGCTAAGCCTGGGTTTTCACCTGCTATATCCTCTCCATGAGCCCCTGAAGGCAGCCTATCTGTCCCATGCTATCAGGGCAGGCTGGAAACGGGGCCCCAGAAAGCCCTCCTATGCTGGCTTAGCCCCCAGCAGTGAACTGGCCCTTGTAGCAGTGTGCACACAGGCTTTGGAATCTAGTCTCCAGGTAGGGGATTCTGTATTTCAAGTATGTTCCATGCCCAATTTGGGGCTTGAACTCATGACCTTGAGATAAAGAATTACATGCTGTACCTACAGACTGAGCGAGCCAGGCATCCCACTCATGAGGGCTTTTATTTGGCCTTATAACATCCTCCATGGTATTCCAAATTCAGGCCTTTGACAGCTGTCCCTTTGTTTGTTTACCCAATTCAGGTGCCAGTTTTGGAAAGCCTTTTCTGCCACTATCCCCCATCCTTATGCTATGTTAAGTGTCCCGTCTTCCCTATGCCCCAGCCTTCCTGTAGCAATACATACCAGTTACAACTGCTTTTTAATCAGCTTGACATCCCCTGGCCGACTGCGCTTGAGTGCATGAATCTTCCCTGGGCATCCGGAGCTGAGCCCAAGGCAGGTGCAGGGGGAACGCTCCATTCTGACTTCTGGCCCCATCAGCTAGAACTCCCAAGAAATGGCCGCCAGGTACAGATACAAATGATCGTGTTACTGAAACTTCTGGGACCATCCCCCATACCTGCCCCTCATTGGAACTATGAGCACCCAGGATATACTCCTCAAAATCAGAATTCAAGTGAAACCATATTTGAATTTTTGGCATTTATTGTGTGTCTCAAACAGCCATTGGGTCTCCCTTAATGCAATCTGTCCTTGGCAACCCTGTGGGTCTGGGTTCACAGGGCTTGGGGTGTGACAGCAAGGCCTCTTCACTTCCAGATCTTTGATGGGAATTCTCTTTATGTACCTCGTGGGCCCACCTCGCAGAGGCAGCAAATGAGGAAAAGCTGGTTTTCTTTGCACAGCTACTAGAAACGACTGAAGATGTGTGAGCCAACAAATGTGACAGGAAGATGCTCAGACTATTCCAGGCCTGAGATGTGGGCAGGTGCACCAGGATGAATACCACAGGTGAGTTTCAGCAGCTAGTTCAAAGTGCTGGCAGTTGCTATTAAGCAAGCTTAAGAACAAAATGTTTTCCATAGACAGGTTTTGCAATCTAGCGTTTCATCCACACAGACAGGCAAGAGTCCTCAGATTTTCATCAGCACCTCTGTGGAGGGAGGGGAGCGCTGTGACAGGCTGATTTCACCATCGACCCCCGTCCTTACGGCTGGATACCAGTGTGTCAGGGCAAGAGGTACCAGAAGAGGCTCCTGTGAATAAGCAGCCAGTCAAGGTGGTGGTCTTGGAGCCTTCTTGCTTAGACCATTCACATGACCAAGCTTTGGGCCAAGTCAGCCTCTCAGAGGGTTGGCAGCAGGTGAGAGGATGGAAAATCAGAAGCCACATTGCATTAATTCTTAAGATCAGAAGCCGTTGGTGCCAGGGTGAATGATCAGGCATCGGCTCAACAGGCAGGCAAAAGCAGAAGCTTCCTTTTGATGTGGAATGCCCACCTGCTCAGTCAGATCCAGAGCCTGCCTTCCAGTTGCCTTCCTTAGAAAAGGAGAGGGGCTGACATTTGACCCATATCCCATGTTCAAGCAGGCTGGGAGCTACAGTGTTGGGGCAGTCTTGGGGGAGCAGTGTCACCCAGGCTAGCTCAGAAAACTCACTTTGAGATGAACTCCACAGATAATGGCTGGTTTCCAGGAGCAGGTGATCTGGGCTGGTGAATCAGAAAGTCACATTCAGGAGCAACTGGGTAAGAGCAGCACAGGCCAGGCACTCGGCTATTCATGAGAGGCCCGTTCTCCACTTTGCCCAGTCCTGGCAGAAACCAGAGCGGTTGAGCAGTGTTGACACTCTGCCTGGACGACAGGCCAGCAGTCCCACCAGAGGAGTGTAACAGTCAGCCACAAATGTGATGAGGCACACCCACGGGTCAAGAGAACATCTATTTTCTGCACAAGCATCAGGGTGGTACTCTGGACCTTCAGGCCCCCTCAGTGGTTTGTGTCTTCCGGTGTACCCCTGAGACCCGTCAGTTCTGGGAGTGGTCTTCAGAGGTCACTCGTGGATATACCTATTCAAGTTCACTCCCCTCACTGCAGACTTTGAAAACTGTATTACATAACGATACTCATTAGACCAAAGAGAGATCTTAATTAGAAAAGGGTCCCCTACAACGATGCTGGTTCCAGAGGTAAATGTCAAGCACTGGAGAACAAGGTGAAGTTTATAGAACAAAGACATAAAGTTTCACATTCTTTAAATGTCAAAATGAAAAGCTGTCGGCAAAAGTTCAAAGGGTACTCTAAAAGTCAAGTCATTCCTTAAATATTTAAGATAAAAGCAGACAAATCTTTTTTCTGCAGAAAGTTAATTAGAATTTCAAAGGACAGTGATTCTGTCATACACCCACAGCCCAAGAGCATAGCAGGCCACTGTAACTCGTCACACTTCTGGACTTCTAGAGCGTCCATCCCACCTTCCTCCCTGTGCTGCCTCTTGTGTAGGCCACAGCATGGAACTGAGGCACGCTGAGTCAATGTCAAGTGAAATGAAGGCACATCATCTCTATTCTCAATTAAAAAGCAAACTGAGTTGGCTATCTCTGCTAAAAAAAAAAATCCATCTGTGGCTACTGATTACTCAGCGCAGACAAAAGTCTCCGTCCTTGGCCTCCACTAAAGTGTCAGCATATAAATAAACTGTGAGTGTGCACTGGAGAGAATAGAAATTCTGTCCAACTTTTGGCTGGGGAATCAGCAGGTCCAGAAAGACTGAGGTACCCAAAGCCTCAGGTATCCTGTTGGCTGATCTGCTAATTCCCATTTTTGTTTACTTGGATTTACATGATTGAAATATCCTTTCTGTAGCTTGTGACTACCAGCTACACGGGAGGGGGTTGTGTCCTTCTGACATACTGGGCCAAGTGGCAGAGTTTTAAGTTCATGTGGGTCACCGTAAAGGGGGATGCCGATTATAGCTGTAAATGTTGGGGGAAAGCTAGAGCTTTGTTTCCACTGACAAGTGCAGGTTATCACACGTCTCACAATTCCAGCTGTTTTCCTCAAAGACACAAATTTTTCCGTGGCAGTCATCTGGGGCTTTGATAACAGCACCTAGAAACAGAACCTGAGACTTTGGTCTGTTCCTTGTATAAATAAATAAATAATTAGAATGCAGTTCTGAGGCCAACACCGAGCTTCAGGTGACGGTCTTCTCCCCAGGGACACAGGCTCCTTCCCCAGACTTCTGTAAACACAGGCACTGGCACAGAGCAGCAGTTTCTGTCCCCAGATGAGGGGGAGGAAAGCCCTCCGTGTCTCTGCTCAGGGCTGAACACCACTTGATGCTGTAGTCTGGCAGGCAGGCCTTAGCTTACAGAAGCAGGAAGGTTTCAGAGAACTCCTTGTCTCCAGGTTCATCCCAGCTCTTCTTATCTTCATGGCTGGAAAATCTATCTCCAAGTGAGTAAAAACCAAGGAAGCCATCTCTTTAAAATTGATGGTCACAGGGCCAGAGAGGCAGAGATAGCACAAGGCCTCAAGCCAGTCCGGCGGAGCTGGGGCTGCAGGACATTGTGGGCCCTAGAGCCAAGGCTCACTGTGTGCTGCCCAGAACCTGCCTGCGTGATGGGCATGAGGTCACCAGGAGGGAACGGTTTTAGACTGGGAGTACTTCTGACACTGTCCCGATTCTCAGTCACTGGGACCTGCAGAGAGGAGAACCAAGCCCACTGAGCACCTTACTGTACGCATCAGAGAAGGAGGTGCCTTCAGCGGTGAAAGCCTGATCCACTTCCAGCCTGGAGTGAGCCAGACACTATGTTCTTCCACTATCTGCCTCAGCCGCCTCCCCACTTCAGCCTCATGGCCACCTCACCGTTGGAAGGCTTCTGTGCGGTTCCTGGCCTTGCCCAGGCCCTGCTCTGGAGGGTGGGTGGAGAGAAGGGCAGTCCTGCTACATGGCTCCTGCCTCAGGCCCACACTGGCAGTAGACAGGAGGAGTGGCAGGACTAGGGTCTTCAGGGTTGGGTGGCAAGCTGGTGATAGCCGGCCTAGGAGAGAAGCTCCAAGAGCAGTCTCCAGATATGCACGGTGCCAGGGTTTTCAAAGCCGGGTCCTGCAGGGGCGATGCTGGCTGCCAAGAGGAACACCTCCCGCTGGCTATCGATAGCCCGCAGGCCCAGCTCCTGCTGTAGCTCCACCATACTCATGGACTCACTCAGGTCCTGGGATGAGACGGAGAAGCCGGTTGGAACAGAGCTCACAGTTTCCCAGCACCCACACTGTCATCCATGAGAAAAACTGTTCTTTGGCTATCCTGGGAAACACTGGGGCCTAAGTTCCCAGAAGTGGCCTCTGGGCCTCTTGGTCTAAATTCTCTCATCTCCGACTTTCCTTCGTACCAACCTCTTTTCATACTACCATTAGCCACTGCGGTGAGAAATAGCTCTTCCTATAAGCCAGGCATTGCTGAGAGGCACTTAGAGTTATCCTCATAATTATAGTTTATAAGTAGAATGATGATGTAATTCATCATCCAAACCAGGGTACTTCTGAGACTTAAAGTGGACACTATTAATAATTATACCAGAACAACAGCCATAAATGAGGGCCATCCCAGGCAGACCAGGACATATGGTTACATGCTTGTAAGTGCTTGTCAAGGATATCCTGATAGGCAGGAGAAACTGGGATCAAAGATGTATAGCTTCTTTCCAAGTCAGGTTGGAAACAAATGCCACAGCTCTCAGGAACGTGGGCCAGGCCACAAAAAAAAACGACAGAACTCTGTACTGTTGCTAAGTTTTACCTGGCATGTATTGAGAGTGGCACCTTCAGTCTGTGATGCTGAGGGTGGCTGGGCCAAAGGCCCAAGAAAAGTAGAGCATGGTTAAGAGCAGAATCTTTGAGGAAGATCCTGGTTTTGCCACATACCAGTTTTAACTTTGGGCACTGAGGATAATAATAAGGCCTATCATGGGGTTTTATAGGATTTAAGCGAAGTCATGACGGTCAGGTGCTTAGCCTGGCACACTGTAAGCACACTTATAAATGTTATTTGTTATTGTTATTGGAATATGTTCCACTTATCACTTCCTAGCTTAGGTCTTTGATCTAGAGCTGGAAGTCACAAGGACATGGCAGAGTGGAAAAGGCACAAGTTTTGGAGTTAGACATTGCAATTCCACTATTTTCAAGGTGTATAACCTTGGGGAGATTACAGAACCTCTCTGAGCTTCAGATTTCCAATCTGTAAAATGGATCCTGTAGGATCAATTAGAAGCATAATGTGAAATGTCATTCAAAACCATACCTTATATATAGTGGATGCTTAGTATTTTTCTCATTTCTTCAGGATAGTGGGTGACAGGGAGGCGAGGAGGAAGGCAGACAGAGAATGAGGATCAGGGATGAGGAAAAAGCAGAGGTAGAAGAGTTGGGGACAGTATCTCACCCGAGTGCTCCAGATCACAGGCCTGGGCCTGAATCTCTCTCCTGTGCTCCCTGCCCCTGCCCAGGGATCAGTGGATCAAGCCCAACTGGTCTAAGCCAGCTTCCCTCCCATTATCCTCACCTGCTTGTTGGCCACCACGACGACAGGTAGGTCAGGGTCCTTGTCCAGCAGCTTGTGCAGTTCCTGCCGGGCCCAGGGCAGCCGCAACCGGTCAGCTGAGTCCACCATGAACACCAGCACGTCTACTTCATTCACAAACTCTTTCCAGTAGAAGCGTAGGTTCTGGCTGCCGCCGACTGAGGAGAGGCCAGGGGCCAGCTCAGAGCCTCCCTGGGCCCCAGCTCTCTATATATAGCCCCATACCACCCCATTTACAGCTTCCCAAGGCTCCACCAACCAGGGGCAAGGAAGACCACAGGTTCTGGAGCCAGTCTGGTTTAGCTCTGGCTCTAATAGCTGGGGCTTCCTAGGCAACTCACTACCTTCGAGTAGCAGCGTTCTCCTCACTGAACTTACCTACTAACAGGTTGCAGGAAAACCCAAAGGTACCACACGCAATGCGCCTTTCACAGACTAGCATACAAGGTGCCCATTAAATTGTACTCTCTGGTTCTTTTTCCTGAGCTGCTTTCTGCCAGTTCCTAGCTTTCTCTCCCAGACAGTAATGGCGTGGTCAGAAGCCAAGACTCCATGCCCAGCCTATACATAACCATTCCCCATTCAGTGTTTCATGTTCAGTCTGGTCACCCCATTTTCTTTCCTTGAAAACAGCATACTCAGTCCTACCACCACATGGCTGCCCACATAGTACCCCCAACCTGGGTTGCCTTCTTTTCCCTCTGCACAGTCCCCATTAGCCACATTGCATCCTAGAGTTTCTGGATATACTTCTAACACTTGAGGACTCTGTGCTCTTTGAGAGTTAGAGCTATTTACATCTGGATCCCCCCAAAGCCCTCAGCACAATGCCTGGCACATAGCAGGCACTCAACAAATATTTACTGAGTGCTTACTAGGTGCCAAGCACTGATCTGGGTGCTGGGGATACAGAGGTGAGCAAGGCAGACAGGGCCCTGCTCTCAAGGAGCTCCCTCTGTAACCAAGACAGACACAGCAATAGCACATAAGCACATTTCAGAAAGGAAATAAAAAAGAAAAAGTGAAAATGGCTTGGGGTGGCTTTGGATTGGGCAGTCTGGGAAGGTCTCCCTGAGGAGGCAGCATGTGAGCGGAGTCTGGGATAACGAGAAGGAGCTAGCTAAGGGAAGAGGCAGAGGAAAGCATTACAAGCAGAGTGAAGAGCAAGCTCAATGTGTCTGAAACAGAAGGCAGCCAGGGTGGCCAAGGCAGTGCCAGAGGGAGAGGGGAAGAAGCCACAGCTAACAAAGCTGGCCAGGGCTTGACCACATGAGGGCTGTCAGGCTACAGTGAAACTGTGGGGGAACCCCTTAAAGGTTTTATGCAACAGTGACATGGGTTTCTGAAATATACTGCTGGTTGACAGTAGGGGACAAAGTGAAAGCAGGAAGACCCGCAAGGAGGCAATTATAGTACTGAGATGATGGTGGCTTGGACCAAGCAGGCAGTGGTGGAAGTGGGGAGAAGTGGAGAGATGCAAAGTCTATTGGAAAATAAAGCTGAAAGAACTAGCTAATCAAATGGATAGGATATAGGAAGTGGGGGGCGAGGAAGGGAAGAGTCATCAAAGATCAACAAAGGGCTCATGCTTGGGTGGCCTCCAGGCCAGGCACTGTAGACTATAGCCAAGTAAGTGTCATGGGAAGGGAGAGTTCCAAGGCTTGAATGGGAGATCTGGGTTAGAATCCAGGAGTGACTCTATTGAACCTTAGACTCTTGGGTAACATGAAAACACCAACCCCCTTCTCCTAGGTTTGGGGGGTACTATCTCTGCCAGAGTGGGAGTCAAGTGCAGAATACCACTTGACCCTTCTGCATCCCTGACACAAGAAAGGGAGACCAGTAAAACCTTGTTTAAAGGACCATATTCCAGGTGAATATCAACGTTTACCACAAGCAGGGAGGAAAGATATAGCCAGGCCCTCAGAGTCTGATCCCACAAGCTGCTGCTTAACTAAACCCACCTAGTCTTTATGGTCTGAGACCTTTGGTTGGCAGGAAGTCCACTACTCTCTCACACCCAGTCTGCAGCTGGACACAGGTGGCCAAGTACTGCTGTCTTCTGAATAGCCCCTCTGCCAACCTCTCCTAGAATCCCAAGAAGCCTAACACTGAGGACAGGGGCGGCCCAGACCCTTTCTGATCACTCACTCAACAAGCTCTCCCAGTTACTTGCTTGAGGCTGGGCGCTCGGGACCAAAGCTGGATCAGACTCATCTGTGCCCCAGAAGCCTCGTCAGGGACACAGGCTGGTATGCGGCAAATGCCAGCTCAGAGGAAGAGCCCTTAACCTAGCCTGGGAATCAGATAAGGCTTCATAAGGATATCATGTTTGATCTAAATCTTTTTTTTTTTTTTGAAGATTCTTTATTGTTTTATTTTTTAGTAGGCTCCACATCCAATGCAGACCTTGAACTCATGACCGTGAGATCAAGTCAATGCTCTGTGAACCGAACCACCCATGTGCCTCTGATCTAAATCCTGAAAAGAGGTATAGCAGTTTTTGAAGGGAAGAAAGGCTTTCCAGACTGAGGGAAGACTGCAAGCACAGACAGAAGAAAGAAAACAGCAAGTACCTTTCAGAAACAAGCAATGTAGCAGCATGCTGCTGAAAACCCAGAGCCTCCAGCCAGAGTCTGCATTATCCATCTGGCAAGCTGGGTGAGCCAGGATTTTATTTAACTTGCTGGGCCTCCCTTTCCTCATGCATGTAACAAGGGTAATAACTGTTTCCAGTTTTTTGTGGAGTTGTTGGGAGGGTTTTATTAAGTAATGCCTGGCAGATGTTTGGAAACTTTAGCTTTTGGAATCTCAGTGTTAGGCATGTGAGCTTCAGTTGGGGTGAGGGACAGGCAGTGACCAGGCTGGAATTGCCCAATCATGAATGGCCCATCATGGTCAGAATACAGAGCGTGGACTGTATCCTGTGCCCCAGAGAGGCAGGGAAAGAATATCATACAGGGATGTGTCCTGTGAGATATACATGCTGGAGACACACCCAAGCAAAGACCCGGCTTGGGTCCAACTGAGGTGATGGGGGAGACGGCGTGTGTGTGTGGGGGGGGTCTGCTCACTCTCTAACAGGTCCACCTCGAAGTCCTTGGTGGGCAGCCTCACAGAGTTGAAGCCCCAGGTGGGGATGTGGCCTTCCAGCGGTGGCTTTCCGGACAGCACCCGTAGGAACGTGCTCTTCCCCGAGCCGTCCAGCCCCAGCACCAGCACCTCACGCTGCTCCAACTCCTCCAGCGCTGGCTCTTCGTCCTCCTCGTCTTCAGGCTGTGGGCACAGGTCAGGTTGCGGCCGGCACCCTCCTGCCGGACCCTTCCCAATGGAAGACCTAAGACACCAAAGCACCCATCCCCGCCCTCCACCGGTCAACTGGCAGGAAGGCAAGGCCGGGTGCAGTGGGACCAGCGCTGCCTTCGGAGTCCTGAATCCCAAACCCCGTTCTTCTGGCTTCTCCCGAGTGACCTCGGTGAAATTTCTTCCCCTCGCGAAACCTCAGCCTCCTCAGACTGAGAGTCCCTACGTCCCAGGGTCTCCGGGGACACAGAAGGGGATAAACTCGCATCCCCGCCCCACGCCGGGGAAGGGGGAGGCAGCCTCTCCCGACATGCCCTGGGCCGCGGGCTGTGCGCACTGCGCAGGCGCCGGGCGAGCGCGGGCTGGACCGGGCGCGGGCTCGACTGAGCTCCGGGGCCGCGCCCTCGGGGCTCCGGCGCCCACGAGGAGGCCCGGGTCCCGAGGCCGCGCAGGGCGGTGCCGCACACCCTCCGAAGTGCCCACCCATCACTAGGTTGTGGGACTCACGACGGCCCGGCTACCACTGCGCGCCCTTTCGCCAGGGTCTGAGGCGCCGAGCCCCGACCTAGGCGCTTCTGCCCTCGCCGGGCATCACACCCCTCAGCCGCACACGCGTAGGCCCAGACCCTCGCCCGGCACTCACGTCCCACTCGTCCCACTCAGGGAGGCGGGCAGTCTCCGCGCCCCACCAGGCCTCGCCCCGGTCCCAGCGCCGCTCGCGTCCGCGCCTGAAGTAGGCCTTCCAGAGGATGAAGAGTACGGAGCCCAGCACGGCCGCGGCGCCGCCCAGCGCCAGCACCAAGGGGCTCAGCGGCCGCGGAGCCATCGGACAGGGCGAGGGGCACGGGTGCGGGCTGCACAGGCCGAACCAGCCGGCCCGCCGAAGATGGCCCCGCTGCGACTGCGGCGGCCGCGCCCACCCACCCAACCCCAGCCCCACACTACAAGCCCCACAATGCACCACTGCGGTCGCGACTGGCGGCTCGCGCCAGGGCTGTTGGAGTGGGGGGCGCTGACCCGAGCGCTGGCACGTCCCACTCCCACTGCTACGTGCCGCGGAGAGCTAAAGGATGTACCTGGGCAGGACGGGAGTCGGTGATGTTGGCACCTCCCGAGCACTTGCTGTATACCTAGTGGTTAGCTGACCAATGTTCTCGGTTACTCCGTAAAACGGTGTTTCCTAGAATGGAAAGCGGAGGCCCAGTTCGCACCGTAGTGCATTGGTGTAGCCGGCACTCAAACCCCAAGCGATGTTTCCTGGGCATCTCAAGACTTCGGGGATCAAGTTGAGGCAAGTCACACGGCTATAGGGTGTCAGGTTATGGAGTGGCAGAGACGGAACTGGAACCCGGGTCCCTGACTTTTAGGACTCTACCCTCTCTGGGCTGCTTCTCAGACCCCAGGAGTTCTGCTCTCTTGGGATCCTGGGCATGCTAATGAAGCAGGTAGGATTAGGGGTCGGTGTTTAGATCTCATTGCCTACTTGACTTCAGTGGCTGCCAAGGTTTCCAGGTGTAGCAGGAGAAACAGTCTGGGGTCCTTCAAAGGAGGGCTAGATGAGGGACTGCAGAATGGATAGGTGTTTTTATTGTAAGCAAACCCAAACCATCTTGATGACCAGGAGGGACTCTGGGTTCTTTTCTGGTCATTTGCGGGTAATGCTCAGATCTCTTTTGTTTCAGGAAACTGTCCTCCCTCACTGGTACTACCTTTCCTTTTCATTGCAGTGCTACTTCGGATAATGTTCATTTCCTATTCTTCACCCAACCCACCCAGGGAAACTGCTCTCACCCGGTCTCTAACAAATGCTACCCTGTTAAATCCGTTGGTAACATCTTAGTTCTTATTTTGCTTGACCTTGTAATATTTAACACTGTTAAATCTTAGCAGAGATGCCATTCAAAACCTGGCCAGGGTGCCAGCTCATTCCTTGAGGGATCACCTTCCTGGTGAGACAAGAGTGCGAGGTTCCCAAGGAGAAAAATTAGCACTAGTGAGTATCCGAAACTTTGTGGTCGGAAAATTTAAAAAAAAAAAAATTAAGGGATTTAGTCTTGGATTTAGTCTTGGTAAGTTTTATGTTGTTTCAAAAGAGAGAACCTTAATCCCTTGAGCGCTAAAGGCTCCTGGAGGTCTAATTTGGAATTACCTTACCTTTCCTGCCTCTTGACACACAGTGGGTGATCATCCCCTTGTCTCTCAGCTGGAATTCCTGGAATTCAGCAGTCACCCTGGGTGGTCACAGTCTCTGCCTGAAGATGTCTGTCCTTCCACTTGAAGATGACAGACCAGGCCTTTGTCTTCTTGGGGGTCTGATGTGTTCAGTATAAGAATGAGGCCCAGAGTTCACACTTAACACATTTGGAGAATTGAATCAATTGCATGTTCTCCTCCCTTGGCTTCTATGACACATTCTTTTCTTGAATCTTTTCCCTCCTCTCTAACCAATCCCTTTCAATCTCCTTTTGCCTGGCATTGGCTGCCATTAGCTGAAACTAACTGGACCATTTGGCAAGGAAACTCTGGAAATGGAATTGTCAGGACTTAGCCCCCTGTCATGCAGAGCAGAGCAGGTGAAGGGTGAGGAATGGAGCTGTGATTAAACAGGCATGTGGCCAGCACAGTCGACTCCTTTGCATCCAGTTTTACTCTTATATCCATTTTTAACTTTGTGTTTCCCCATTCCATGATGCAATATCCATTAGAAAAATAGTCACTCTTTACCTTCTGAAAAAAGAGAAGACAAAGTCCCATCTGTCAATATATCCATCTCTGGGTGATGCTAATTCCTCTTCAGTCATGACCCGATCTGGATATTCTACAATTAAAGATTAAATTATAGAGGCGCCTGAATGGCTCAGTTGGTTAAGCATCTGCCTTCAGCTCAGGTCATGATCCCAGGGTCCTGGGCTCGAGCTCCATGTGCTCTCCCTCTCCCTCTGCCTGCTGCTCCCCCTTCTTATGGTTTCTCTCTGTCAAATAAATAAATATATCTTTTAAAAAAAAAAGATTAAATGGGGTGCCTGTGTAGCTCAGTCGTTAAGCTTCTGTCTTGAGCTCAGGTCATGATCCCAGGGTCCTGGGATTAAGCCCCACATTGGGTTTGGCAGGAAGCCTGCTTCTCCCTCTCCCACTCCCCTTGCTTGTGTTCCCTCTCTCGTTGTGTCTCTCTCTGTCAAGTAAATAAATAAAATCTTTTAAAAAAATAAAAAGATTAAACTGTGAAGATAACTATTGCCAACTTTACTTATACAGTCCAACTTCCATATTGCTACACAGCTGTCTTTACAAAAGAAAACCTGGCAATGTCATTTTCAGGTTAAAATTCCTCAGTGGCTTCCCACCTCCACCAGGATAAGTACTACAAGTCTCTGATGACAGGAGCAAGAAGGGCAGCAGGGAACTGACATTTAACCAACTAAACATCAACTGTACATTAGGCTTTGTTCTGGTATAAAATGTACTGCTGTGCAAACATTTGTCTGTCTTCATCTTCTGAGAATAGTTTTCCTAATGATTGAATTAACTGAAAACCTGCCATGATTTTGGCTTTTTAAAAGATTTTTATTTATTTATCAGAGAGAGAGAGAGCACGCACAAGTGCATAAGCTGACAGAGGCAGAGAGAGAAGCAGGCTCTCTGCCAAGCAAGGAGCCCGATGCGGGACTCGATCCCAGGATGCTGGGATCATGACCTGAGCTGAAGGCAGTGGCCCAACCAACTAAGCTACCCAGGCATCCTGAAAACCTGCTATGTTTATATGACACTTGGCATGAATAATTAGTCAGTAATAATTAGATCAAGCTGAACCAAGGAGACTGTTCCATGGGATTCTTAAATGTGGTACCCAGCATCTTGAGATCCATCTGTCTTGGGTGGATTAAGAAGTAAAACTTACCAGCTATAGGTAACCATTTTCCCCGCATTTAAAGAAGAAGGCTTGAGGTCAAAGAGGCTGAGATAGAGCAGGAAAGGCAAAGTCAGAAAGCAGAGCTGGAATCCTGGTGCCATTTGCTTCCATGGGTACTGTCATTCCTAAAGTCCAGGGTATATTTGTGTTCAACCCTTTTGTAATTCCTTCCTTCCTTCCTTCCTGCCTGCCTCCCTCCCTCCCCCCTTCCTTCCTTCCTTCTTTTCTCATCACTATCTGGGGAATCAAGTATGCCCCATCCACGGGGTGCAGTCACAAACAACATAGCATCCAACGAGGGGAACTGCTTTACAGTGAGAGGTGCAGGAGTGGGTCCCTGACCACGGTGTCCCCTGGTTAGATCATGTGCCATGCTATTCAGGGATAGCCAGCTTCACAGAACACTGGCTTAACCTTTTGCTTTTCAGTTATTTATACCTTTGTCATGCCTTTTAGGGAATTTTCTGAACCTGGTCTTCCACTTGTTTATTTGGTCCTTGGCTATACACACTCTGCTATTCACCCCAGGCTTTCAGGGCTTTATTTCATCTATAACATTTTTAGTGTCTGGTTCTGTAGTTGGTTCCTTATGATTTCTTGTCTCCCCCTTCATCTTTCCAAAATCCTCTCTCTTCTTTTTTAGAGTGATATTTTAAATGCTTATTTTCATTCGTTGTCCTGCCAAGTCCATTAACTCTGGTGTGTTTGGATAAGGTAGTCCTGTATGGCATCTTTTCTCTCATTGGGTGTGTGCCCCTCAGACATCTCTTATCTGCCCCTGTGAGCTCCTTTCCTTGGGGCCAGGACTAAGTGCCTGGGGGAGGTGGCATAGCCCAAGTGTAGTGTATTGCTGGTGAGTTGGGAAGGAGACTCTCTGGGGTACAGTCCGCACCCCTAATTCGTACTGCGCTGAGCAGACGCCTGCATCTCTGGAGAAAGTCCTTGTTCCTCACGGCCCAGGTAAATCTCTTACTAACGCCCATTGCCATAACTTAGTGCTTAGGGTACAGGGAGAGGGAAGAGGATTGGTAGGAGAGGGAAGAGGAGTGGTGGGAGAGGCTGCTGAGGTGCCGGCCAGTTCACTGCACTGGAGTTTGTTACTGACTTCCCCACCCAGCCACTGCCTTTTCAGCCCTTGGTAACGATGACAGGACTGGCCAAGGTCTGCCCAGTGCAAGGCAGGAAAGAAGTAAGGGTCTATCCGTCCGAGAACCAACAGGGCCTGATTCCCTTCTTGGAGCTCTGTTTTTGGCTCTGGGTTGCCATTGTCCACACCCAAGCCCAGCCTTTTGCTGATGGCCACGGGGCTGCTCTCGCTGATCTGCCAGCTTCCCTTTGATTCTCAGGTATCCCTGGATCTGGGGCTGGTTTGTGCTATCTGCCTTCTGGTCAGCTTATCCCCGTCTTATAAAAGAGAAAACCAACTTGAGAGAGGGGATGGTTTCTCCAAGACCATTTAATGAATAAATGAGGCAGCTATGATTTGAACCAGGTCTGTGTGTCTTGAAAACCATGCTCTTAATATGTTGTATCCCCCTATACAGACCCTGGAATCTAGGTCCACTCATTATATCAAACTCTTCTTCTGAAAAAGAAGGAAAACTCAAGGGATTGGCTTTGAAGTCTCTCACATGGGTCCTCGGTTGGATTTTAGGATGTTTCATTTTCACATAGATGAGCTCTTGAGTTGTTCATCATTTTAATTAATCAGCTCTTAATGGGGGTACCTGGGTGGCTCAGTGAGTTAAAGCCTCTGCCTTCAGCTCAGGTCATGATCCCAGAGTCCTGGGATCAAGCCCCGCATTGGGCTCTCTGCTCAGCGGTGAGCCTGCTTCCCTCCTTCTCTCTCTGCCTGCCTCTCTGCCTACTTGTGATCTCTGTCTGTCAAATAAGTAATAAATTTTTTAAAAATCGGCTCTTAATGTTTTTAAAATTATTAAATGTGTCAAACAAACATGTTCAGATACCCATGTATTGACCGAAACTTGAGAATTAACCTTTTGCTGTACTTTTTATTAAAAAAATTTCAAGCATAAATGAGATGCTATTCCTATCTTCAGAGATAATCGTGATCTCCAAGTTGATGTGTATCATTCCCATTATGTTTTTATGCTTTTATTTTATTAATACATATCAAAATGTTTTTTGGCTTAATAATATACGTAAATGGTAATGTGGCATATTCTGATTGAATGGGGGCCGGCACAGGCGGTGAAAGAATACACCCAAGGCAGAACCAAAGAGAGAAAAGTTGAATATACCACAAGGGAGCAGAAGGCAGGACAGCAAAGGAGAGACTGTCTGCCATGAGGCGGTCATGTGGGGCTATAGTTATAGGATGGGGTTAAGAAGTAAGGGACTGTATGGAATTTTCTCTTTTTTTGTAACCTCTGGAACTGCGCCTGGTTGTAATTGGTCAGTTAGGGCCTATGGTTATTTTGAGGTGGGTCGCTTGATGAGCCTGTTTCAGCTTGGTGGTCACTGTGGGCCCTTTTGCCTTGTTTATGTTTCCACTGCTCAAACCTGTTGCCTAAAGTGAGCTCTGCAGGGGTGCCTGGGTGGCTCAGTCACTTGAGCGGCTGGCTCCTGATTTCAGCTCAGGTCATGATCTCAGGATCGTGGGATTGGCCCCACGTGGGTCTCCATATTCCGTGTTCAGTGTGGAGTCTGCTTGAGATTCTCTCCCTCTCCCTGTGCTCCCCACCCAGCACTCAAGCTTGCGTGCTCTCAATCTTGCAAAATAAATAAGTAAATAAATACATAAATAAAATCTTAAAAAAAAAAAGTGGCCTCTGCTGGTAACATACTATTATCTTTGTTTAACACAACATAATGTTTTTGAGACTGACCGTGTTGATACCTGGAGATCTAGTTCATTCGTTTCTAACGTTATGTAGTATTCCCTTGCATGACTATATCACAGTTTACTTTTTTATTTTTTTGTCATTGAAATGTTTGGGCTGACCATATTTTTGCTCTCAGGAGCAGTGATGCAGTGAAGGTTGTTATAGGCGTCTCCTTGAGCATATTTGTGAGAACTTTTCCCAAAGTATTTTCTGGGAAGGGAGGCCTGGGTGGCTCAGTTGGTTAAGCATCTGCCTTTGTCTCATGATCTCCGGGTCCTGGGATCGAGCCCTGTATTGGCCTCCCTGCTCAGCAGGGAGTCTGGTTCTCCCCTCCTTCTTCCCCTCCCCTACTTGTTCTCTCTGTCTCTCTAATAAATAAGTAAAATCTTTTCTAAAAGTCTTTAAATAAAATAAAGTGTATCCTGAGGAGTGGAATTGCTGTCATTCTGTTGTGCATCTTCAAAGTTAAGATTGCCAATTTGCTCTTCGGAACGGTTGTCCTAATTTGTAATCCATTTTAAGAAGCTACTGAGTCTCTATTTCCCCATATTCTTGCCAACATATAGTATCATCAAACTTAAAATCTTTTGTAAATCTGACAGAAATGAACTCAAATCTCTTTGTTTATTGGATTTTTCGCCTTTGGAGTGAGGCTGAGCAACTTTTTATATACATATTTTCAGATTTTATTTATCTGACGGAAAGAGAGACAGTGAGAAAGGGAACACAAGCAGGGGGAGTGGGAGAGGGAGAAGCAGGCTCCCACTGAGCAGGGAGCCTGATGCAGGGCTTGATCCCAGGACCCTGGGATCATGACCTGAGCTGAAGGCAGACATTTAACTGACTGAGCCACCCAGGTGCCCCCCAGATTTATTTGAATTTAATTACCCTTTAAAGACTTTATCCCTAAATACTGTTCTGTTCTGAGTTACCAGGCTTTGAGACTTCAACATGTGACTTTTGGGAGGACACAATTCAGCTCATAACAGGCAGGGGCAGTGTCTTCTTTCCCAGTGTATCCCTTGTGCAGGGCCATGCTCATCTCTTCTGTATCATTCCAATTTTAATATATGTGCTGCCAAAGCGAGCATATCCTCCCCGGTGGATCTCATGCTCTGAGCATCATGCCTGACGTTAAGTAAGACACAAGAACACTTTTTCTATTTAATTAACTGCTAACTGTGTGACATTGACCTGGTTCTTCTATCCTCTGTACCTTAGTTGTGCCACCTGTGATAATACCAGGCTGGGGAAGTTGTTCTCTAAGGACCTTCTTGACAGTTGACATAACTTCCTTTAATTAATCTCTTCAGTGAAATCTCTCCCCCTCACCACTAGAGGGAGATGTGACTTCTAATTTTTTTCTCTGTGGGTGGTGCCTTCAACCCTCCTGTCCCGGGGATATTAAAAGTGGAGAAACTGAGGCCAAGGACACCGGGCAGCCAAGCTATCAGCAGGGTGTTCAGCCCTGGGCTTGAATTTCACCTCTGCCGTTTCCTGGCTGAGGTATCTTTGCCAAGGTCCCCCTTGAGAGTGTTAGTTTTCTCTGCTGCTGAGTGGGCAATGGGAATGCCTCATCTGTGATGATATGCAGGGCAGGCTTCCAGATGGAGCTAGCTCCCCGTCTAGAAACCCCAGAAATGCAAATGCCCCACTTGCTTCTTTCTCAGTAAACAAGTTCCTGTCTGCTGATGGGTCATTGAGAGTGTTGGCAAGTCTGTCTAAGGCGTGGGCCTTTCTGAGGGCTTGGACTGGCCAGGGAGGGCAGATGTCCAGAGAAAGGCAGGCAGGCAGGTTCAGTCCTGCTACCTGCCTCCTCCCCCATGAAACAGGTATGTAAGATGCTTTGGCACGGGGCGCCTGGGTGGCTCAGTCGCTGAGCGTTTGCCTTTGGCTCTCTGGTTATGGTCCCAGGGTCCTGGGATCCAGCCTCGAATCAGGTTCCCTGCTCAGCAGGAGGCCACTCCCCCTGCTTGTGTTCCCTCTCTTTCAAATAAATAAAATCTTTAAAAAAAAAAAAAAACAGATGCATTGGCAGATCCAGTGTGGATCTCTCTCTGTTAAATAAATAAATAAATAAATAAAATCCTTAAAAAAAAAAAAAAATCCCAGGGGCGCCTGGGTGGCTCAGTGGGTTAAGCCACTGCCTTCGGCTCGGGTCATGATCCCGGGGTCCTGGGATTGAGTCCCGCATGGGGCTCTCTGCTCAGCAGGGGGCCCGCTTCCCTTCATCTCTCTCTGCCTGCCTCTCTGCCTGCTTGTGATCTCTCTCTGTCAAATAATTAAATAAAATCTTAAAAAAAAAAATCCCAAGCTGATGCTTATCATTTATATAAGAGTGCAAAGTCCTGTTTCTCCCCCTTGACTGAAATGTTACTTGTAGCCTATCCTCTTGATGGAGGAGTGCAAGGGGACAGCTTTACTTCTGCAGAATGTAAAAAAATATAGCATATTTTAAAAGTTCCAGATTAACAAAAGTAACATTTTTAATTTTTTAAAACATTTTATTTATTTATTTATTTTGGGGGGTTTTTGGTTTTGTTTTCTAAAAAAAGATTTTATTTACTTATTTGAGAGAGAGTGAGCGAGGGGGGTGGGAGGAACAGAGGGAGAATGACAAGCGTACTCTGCGCTCAGCACAGATAGGAGGTTCCATCCACAACCCTGAGAACGCGACCTCAATCCAAATCCAGACTTGGCTGCTTAACTCACTGTGCCATGCCCAAAGTAACACTTTGTTTTCCCAAAGTAACACTTAACACACACACAAAAAATCACACTGCAAATAAATAAATAAATAAATAAATAAATAAATAAAAGTCACACTGCAGTGTAATTGTGCTTTTCATAAACTAATTCTAGAATCATAAAAGACTTGGATTCATGGTGCGTTCAAGCACTGTTGTTTGGTAATGGCACTCAAAGTTTAAAGTTGCAGGAGCAAAGCTTGTGGGGCCTTCCAGTAGGCCCAGCAAAGGTCCCAGGCAGAGTCCAAACGAGAGATCCACCTTCAGTCCTCAGAGGCCCCCTGAGATGAGCCCTGACGACAAGCTTTGGACGTGGGGTAGAAACGGGGATAGGGGAGCCTGGGTGGCTCAGTGGGTTAAGCCTCTGCCTTCAGCTCAGATCACGGTCTCAGGGTCCTGGGATCCAGTCCCGCATCGGGCTCTCTGCTAAGAGGGGAGCCTGCTTCCCCCTCTCTCTCTCTGCCTCCCTCTCTGCCTACTTGTGATCTCTCTGTCAAATAAATAAAATCTTTGAAAAAAACAAACAAGCAAAAAGAAAAGGGGATAGATTTCTTTTTTCATCTTCTTTTACTTCCTCAACCTTGTTGTTTTGTCATATTTGTAAACACATTAGGGGGGAAAAAGATTTCTTCCTTCGGGATGTGACATTTGATATGTCATCTCTCCAAGTGTCACTTTTCTTAGAGTAAAAGGGAAATGATATTAGGACCACGTCACCGAAAGGAGAGCAGGCGCTCCTCGGTTGTGCTGTTAGTATGAACCCTGCCTAACCCAGCTGTTTCTGGAAGGGGGTGCCTGCTCACTTCACCTCTTCTCGGTCACGTGAGGTCTCATCTCTCTGGGCCCCAAATTCACCTCCGCGCAACGGGTTTGAGGGTGTCACTTTGCAGTGCCATCTCCATCTTCCTCAGCCTGTCGCGGACCAAGGCAGAGGATGGTGGAAAAGGGTGGCTTTTCGTCAGGGAGTTGGCTGGTTCTACACTCGGAACTAGTCCCCCAACTCACCCTGCAAATGAAGTCGCGGAGCCTTCCCGACCTTGGACTACAGCTCCCAGCATGCCCTGAGGGCCTCTTGGGCCAAGTCTCGCGTGATGTGAAGAGACCTCGGAAAGCTTTACGGAAAAGCTGCCGGCTGGCCCGGCGGCCTGTGTTCCCTTGTTGGTACCTGGGGCCTTCGGTGTTGCCACCGGCATAACGCTGCTCACACCATGGCTTGGGTCCATACTGCGCCGCAGCGTCTCGTGAGACGTGGGTCCTCAGAGCCTCTTTAGTGCCAGAGCTCGGGCCGCAGGCAGCCTCGCGGCGGCGGAAGAACAGGTAATCAGACGGACGGGGCCTGGACCTCCTTGGGGCTCTGTCCTTCGAGCATCCGAAGGGGCGCGTCTCTGGATCCTTCACCAAGGAGCCGACCCGGGGCCTCTCGGTCCCTCTCCTTTCTTTCTTCCCCAGACGCAGACCTCGGCCCGACTTCCCCTTGCCTCTCCTGTCCCGCCTTCTGGGGTCTCCCAGTGGGACTTCTCTCTGCGGGTCCCCCTGCATCCCCTGTACCCGGCTTCCTCAGATTGACCTAGGCCGGGACCTCTTCGCCCTCACCCCTATGCCTCCGCCTTGCCCTGCCCTCGGAGGACCTTCAGCTTGTGCCAGGGCCGGGCCTTAATCTTTTCCTTAGTCTCGCCGGGTGGGAGTGGGGTTGGGTCAGACCTGGCCTTTCAAATCCTGGTGGCTCTGTTCCGTATTCCGTGGAGTCGCGTGAGCTCTGCGGGGGAGTGGGAACAGGGAAAGGGAAAGGGAAGTGGAAAGGATGTATGTGGGTCGGAATGCTTCCTGGACCCGGAGGATGGCTGAACTTTGGTTTCTACGATGCTCTTTAATGAAGAACTAACTAGTTTGTCCCCTGAACTTAATCAGGTGGAGGGGACAGTGTTGCAAGCTGAAAAGCAAATAACTTGGCTTTTTCAGGGCTTTATTTTAATACCCCTAAAAATGGGGGTGAAGCCTTGCAGATCGGCTACTTATCTGTGACCTTGGATAAATCACATAATCACATCTCTTGATTTTTAGTTTCCTTCTTTTAAAATTTTAGGGGATACATAATACGTGCCTTGCAGAGTTGTGGCAGGGTTAAAACACAAGATAAGTGTTGTCTAAAACCCCTAGGAGTATTAGTGTTAGCAACAAAGGATGGATTTACCCATTATGGTAAATAGCATCTTACAGTTGGTTAAGTAAGTCCTAACTTACTTAAAAATGATGTGTATTATCACTCTTGCAAGGTTGTGGGGAATACATGAAGGTCAGGAAGGTGTTTGGCAGACTCTGAAGGGCTATACCAATGCTAGTTGTTTGTCACTCTTAGAACCTCTGAAATGGATGGACTCTTCCTGAACAGCTTTACTAATGTGCAGCAGCTGGACAATGTTCCTCGTTAATACCTGTTTGTCATCATAATCAATCATCACATCATTTCACTCTGGTAAGGTGACCTTTCTACCACTTATAGTGTCTTTGTCATATCACAGGTGTTAATATCAGCCACAGGTGAGACCTTTGATTTTCTCCTTAAAAAAATTTTCTTAATCTCCTTTGGCACGTTTGTCACCCATTGGCTCTTTTATGTGTGCTTCAGCGGTGTAAACAAGCCATAAAACTCTGTGTGCCTGTCAAAAGAACAGCACTGGAGCTATTCTTTGGTGTTCACTGTAAGAAAATGCCCTTTGTTATTTTTATTAGGTGGCAGGGACTCAGCTCCGAATTCTATATAGAAAAAGCATCTGGATCCCAGTCTTTCAATGGCTTCGAGACAACCAGAAGTGCCTGGTAAACTTAATTCTTTTTGATAAAGTCTTACTTTGCCCTTAATGTTTTAAGCTAAATAGAAACCACTTTTTTTCCTCAACCGTGTATTAGTGGTTACTTTCTGCCACCAGGCAAGTATTTAAATCTAATAGATTGGCATCATTTAAACATTATTTTATTAACCACCCAGGCAGTGTATGAACCCAAACCCTAAACTGAAAGAGAACAGTCATTTCATACTTAAAGTTATGCCAGATTTGTCACTTTCCTACAGATATCAAATAAGAATACAGAATAAGTTGTGTAGTTCTTGTAATACGTACGTATTCCCCTTTTTGGAGGGGATTGGGGGTAGGCAGAACAGAGGTCTGGGCAAAACGTCTCCAGCCTGATCGAAAGGCAGATTAAACTTGGGGAATTAGGAAAATGCTCACGGTAACGTTTAATGAATCCTGGGTCTGTGTAGGGCAATACTTTCTGCGTTACTGAAGTCATTGATCCCTCCCAGGACTGTTTTAGTGGGAAGGGCCAGTGATTTTTAATGAAATCTGCATCACTCAAATTCTGATTCTCAGTAAAGATAGTGCCTCTCTCTCAAGGTTGCTCTGAAGATAAGCATTACATACGTGGAAATTGAGTTAAAATTTAATGATGAATATATATTTACTGCTCAATTTTTTTTGTCTCTGTCTGTAGGAGTATATTACCTACTGAATTTTAGCTGGCTTTATTATTTTTAGGAGGGCTGTCAGATGGCTGCTGGGAGGAGGCTTTAGGATATTTCAAAATTGCTTCCAAATTAAGTGGATTAATAGGGGCATTTCCCCCATGTCTCCTGATGTGTATCCATCTCTCGTCTCTGACATCATCCGTTTGTGTTTTAGTTTGTCTTTCACTGTTGCTGTGGTTACCATAAACTCCCTGTAACCCCCTGGGCCATAGAGTTATGCTCAGAAGGTTAAAGCGTTGTAGTGTGGGGAGTGCGGAGTATTGCCTGTAGAATGTGAGCACTGGCTTAGATCTGTTATGCCGGGTGTCACTTAAAACCTATGCTTAGTTTCCTGAGCTGGAAAATGGGAAGAATAACTACTTACTGAGGATCAGGTAAGACGAGGGCTGTGGCTGGCCAGCAAGGAGAGGTATTTGGTAATCATTCTTTGCTGATGCCTTTGTTTTAATTGAGAGAATACAAATGTCATATAAAATTCCCATTTAAAGTGAACAATTTTGTGATGTTTAGTATATTCCCATGGTTGTATAGTATAGTATATACTATACTACTATACTATACTATAGTATAATATAGTATATTCCTATGGTTGTACAACCATCACTACCATCTAATTCCAGAACATTGTATCACTCCAAAAAGAAAAGCCTGTGCCCATTAGCAATGACTCCTTATCTGTCCCGTGCCAGTCCTTGGCAACCACCAGTTCTTTATTTCTATGGATTTGTTAGTAATTATTATTAATAGTAATAAAAATAATAGCTGCTTGTTCCCCTTGCTGTTTAAATGAAGTGTCTTTGTGGGTTTGGGACTTACTGCCATTGAAGTTGATGCCTTAGAGAGTTATGGTATAATTTTAAGCAGGAAAACATGCTGAAGGCAGGATCTGGACTGATGTTCTGCTATAAAAGGATTAGCGGGCAAGCAAAATGAACTTTGCTCCCTGGCCTGGCAGAACTGAGAGTGCCCTTGAAGTGGGGTGCCTGCGTCACTGCGGGACATTCCGCCAGTCCTTTCCAGTGAACTGGAATGGCAGGAGCGCCTGCCAGCGTTCAGTGAGAGTGGTTGCCAACAATTTCAGTGACGGAAATTGGCTCTGTGTTTAAATCATACAGAATACTTGAAACTAGAGGTGACACTGGACAGCAAATTGTTTTAAATATTTCTTGTAATAGCACTTTTGTTTTTGGGTTTTTGTTTTGTGTTTTGTTTTGTTTTGGTAGAGTTAGATAGGGAAGGCAGAAGATTTGCAGTTGAGCCCCCGCTGGCTACTTTCTGTATGAGCTTTGGCAAATCACTTTATACCGCTGGAGCTAAGTTTCCTTATCTATAAAATGGGATCAACAACTTCATATCTTTAGTCCTGCGTGAATTGAGAACCTTGGCATTGTGTGGGGTGGCTTCTGTGGCATAAAGAACATAAGCTTTGAAGTCAGATAGGTTTAGATTTTGATTCCAAACTGTACTTTGAAGTTGTATGAGTTTGCTCAAGTAAATTTAAATTGAACTTTGTTATTCTACTCCATAAAAATGGATTAGGGCTTTTGAATGGGGTAAAGTGGAGAATTCAAGGTGTCCTTCATAAAGAAAGGACTTAGTACTGTTACTTTTCCTTGAGTGGATTAGCTATTCCAGAATGAGCTATGGCTCTGTCCAAGAATAAGTGTTTCAGAGCTTTCCTGCCTAGAGATGAATTTAAAGATATTAGCGTGTTCAACTGCTGAACCTATCCTGACAGGTATCTCTGTTCTTAGCTCTTGGGCCTAGTGGGCCTCTAGGCAAGATGTCCCTGCCCATCGGGATGTACCGCCGGGCATTCAGCTATGATGATGCCCTTGAGGACCCTACACCCATGACTCCTCCTCCATCGGACATGGGCAGCATCCCCTGGAAGCCAGTGATTCCAGAGCGCAAGTATCAGCACCTCGCCAAGGTACCTGACGCCACTGACTGCTTCTGGCAAGCCTGACCTCTTTGTTTTCCTTCCTCTGCTCCAGAAGCCTTCAGTGGCTCTGGCCCTCACAGAATTGGGCGGTCACCAATTCTTGTATGTGTTCAGTGCCTCAGCTGGAGTTGGTGGGCTTTTTTTTTTCTTGTGAATTCAAATGAGAATGGTCATGTCTGCTACCTGAGACTCTTCTGTGTCATCCCTCTGCCGGGTGATCCAACCACGCAAATTATTTAAGATTTCTTGCACTTACTGAGTATCTTACGCTCTAAGTCTGGTGTCACACTGCTCGTTGCCTGGCATGTTTATAGTCCCAATCCTGTTCTTTTACCCCTCTTCTCACTCCAGCTGCCTGATAAGTGGTATCCTTTAAGTCTCAGCTCAGACGTCTTTTCTGTGAGGGTTTTCCTCCATCCTCCCGATAAGACTACTACCTTTCCCTTTGAGCTCTTCCCTATACCGCAGACCCTTGTTGTAATCCCTACATTACTTTATCACCTCCCATTAGCTTTTTGAGGTCAGGGCCATGGCCCATTTTGTACTCCCATCGGCAGTACCTAACAGAGGACCTGGCATAAAGTGGGTTTCTAAAAAAATCTTCATTGGGTGATGGGGGGAAAATTGGCTCTTTTCTGAACACATGCTGTGCTATTCCTCATGCTGTTCCTCCTGCCTCAGATAGATGCCTCTTTCCACTGCCATCTTCCGTAAAAGCTTCTTCTTTCGGGTAACTGGGTGGCTCAGTTGGTTAAGAGTCTGCCTTTGAGTCAGGTCATGATCCCAGGGTCCTGGGATCAGGCCCCACATGGAGCTCCCTGCTCAGTGGGGTATCTGCTTCTCCCTCTGCATTCTGCTTTCCTGCTTATGGTCGCTCTCTGTCTCTTTCTCTCTCTCTCAAATAAATAACTAAATAAATAAAATCTTAAAAAAAAAGGCTGCATTTTTCCTAAGGCCCACCACACACACACCCACACCCACACATACACACCCACACATACACCCTAACTGCACCTTGATCTGCTCTCCAGCGCTTTTGTGCAGTTTGGCCTCATAGGTTCTCACATGCTTGTGGCAGACTTGCTTCCTGACTGCAGGGGCTGTGTGTCTCCCTCACCTCTGACTCTCCAGCCACCAGGCATGCCTGAATAAACTAGGCCCGCCAAGTTCCGTGAGGCCATTTAACCTGCAGCTAGTTTCACTGAACTTTGAGCCCCGTGACAGCTTAGGGCATGGCAGGAAGTACACAGTAATCAGCTGCTCAAGCAGACTTGGGTGTGAATCCCCTAAGGGACTGTGTACTAGCAATGACCTGGGGGACACAGCTTTGCCCCTGAGTCACAGTGTTTCTCATCTGAGAGCTGAGAATACTTTATGGCATGGACGTGTTGTGGGGATTACATAGAAGAAGATTAGAAGGCTTGATGGCTTGATATACTGGGTAGTGTGACTCCTGGCTCCTTACTAAACTTTCACTTGGTAGAGCTGTATTTAATCCTTCCTTTCCAATGAGGCCCCCTTCCCTTGCCCAGGAAGCTCTCAAAATAGGGAGCTTCTTTCTACGAAAGCGTCCCCTACAGCTCTGGGGGAAGTTTTCTAGATCAGTTATCTACGGAAATCTGACCCAGTCATTTGTTGAAGAGAAACCATTCAGTGTTGAAAGTCCAGGTAGTGCTGGGGAGAAGGGGCCTGGCAGCCTGGCTGCGAGGCCAGAGCAGCAGACTCAAGGGACAAGGGCAGAAAACAAGCATGGCTTCTTCCTTTTTTTTCCCTAAAGATTTTATTTATTTTAGAGAGAGAGGCATGAGTGGGGGGAGGGGCAGAGGGAGAGTGTGTTTCAGGCAGACTCAATGCTGATGGAGCTGGACTTGATCTCGTGATCCTGAGACCATGACCTGAGCCAAAACCAAGAGTCAGATGCTTAAGCGACTCAGTCACCCAGGCGCCCCAAGCTTGGCTTCTTAGAGTGCTTTGGCGGAGCACACGCATTTCATGGTAAAGGCTGCTGCTTATTCCACTGGGCAAGGGATGGGCTTCCAGTTTTCTCTCGTGCCCTAGCTGGAACCGTTGACAGTTTGGAACAGCTGCTCTCTCAGAGGAAAGCTTGGCTTGACTCATTACATGCATTCTTTTAGTCCTGATGCTCCATTCCCAAACACAACCACGCTGCAAGTAAGGAAGCAGAGATCCCTTTTATTCAAGTAGGGTTACAGCTAAAAGATGTAAATCCTATTTTGTAACAGGGTTGCAGCATTTCAGGACTTTATTCTGCTGTCTTCCTTTTGGACCATCTTTTTCCTCAATTCCTTTGGAGAAGCAGAGAACGGAATAAACACGGTTTTTTCCCCCTGCTACTCCTGAGCCTAGTGTCCAGTGTTTAGATGACAGAAGGTGCTATGTCTCAGTTCTTTCATGTGAAAGACTGGGAGCTACTTAGATGATGATGATGATGATGATCATGATCATTATTTTGGTTTGTGTTAAAAGACTATTGAACCTTTTGGTCTTGGGCACCAGTAGCATTAGCATCACCTGGGAATTTGTTAGAAACATGAATTCTTGAGCTGCATCCTCCCCTCGCACTGAATCAGCTCTGGGCTGTGGCCAGCAGTCTGTTTAACAAGTCCTCCTGTGGGATTTTGATGCTCAGCAAAGTTCGAGAACCACTTAGTAAATGTAGTGATGAAGCAAAAGCCAGCACAGTGCCTGGTACATGGTCAGGGCTTAGTAATAAGAGTTTCTTTTGCATTCTTAGGGACACAGTAGTATAGGATATTGGACAGACAGGGGCTGGGAAGGTAGTAGACCTCAAGAGTTTCAAATTCTGGCTTTCCCATGTTTATAGATTCACACTGTGCTTATAATGTCTTTGTGTGTTGTCACTAAAGATAATACCTATGTAATTAGTTGGAGACAGCCAACCCCCCTTCAGCTATTTCTTTATGTATCAGATGAAAGGTAGTTCAGTACTTTTTTTTTTTTTAAGATTTTATTTACTTATTTGACAGAGAGAGAGATCACAAGCAGGTAGAGAGGCAGGGGAAGCAGGCTCCCCGCTGAGCAGAGAGCCCCATGCGGGACTCCATCCCAGGACCCTGGGATCATGACCCGAGCTGAAGGCAGGGGCTTAACCCACTGAGCCACCCAGGCACCCTAGTTCAGTACTTCTTCCCCAAAGGAGTAAATCTGGTTGTGTGACTCCCCTGCCCAGCTTAAGTGCCTCCTTACCTCTATTGAACAGGTGGAGGAAGGGGAGGCCAGTGTCTCCTCCCCTGCCGTGACCCTGTCATCGGCCACTGACGGTGCGGACAAGGCCCCTGTGGTGAAGGCTAAAGCGACTCATGTCATCATGAACTCTCTGATCACAAGTAAGCACTTTGCATCCTCAGAATAGAGGGCCATGGGGGTGGGAGGAGTTGGGGCTTCCTGCAAGCTGGCTCTGGGGGATGGCGCAGCGTCTGCACCTTTGCATGACTTGGCCTGACAGCCTGGTGCTTGTCAGCGTGGTCGCTGACACACCGGTGCTGGAGATGCATTTAGGTGGAAGATTGGCCCTATATGAATCATCTCGGTTAATTTAGGTTCCCTCTCGTTGCTCTGTCGGTGATGGTCTTACTTTCCCGTATGTGTCAGTGTGGCATTGGGCAAATGACTTAACTCTTGAGGCTGTTTCCCTCTCCATGAAGTAAGGAATCTGGTGCTTGGTGGCTGTGAGCCACTGCCATGACTCCCAGTCCGTCCTGGAGAAGGAGACACACCATAGCATCTCCCACCTGCCCTGCCTGCACTACTACTACTTCTTTTTCTTCTTCTTTTTTTTTTTTTTTGTTTAATTGAAAGGCTCCAAGTTGTTTCTCTTTCTGGACCTGAGGCAAGTTTGGTGCCTCAAGCGTCTTTCGCCTTAAGAATGTGTGGTTTGCGGTTCTAATGAGACCAGGAATAAGAGAGCTTGCTTTTCTTTTTCTTCCCTTTTTTTTTTTTTTTTTTTCTTCCTCTCTTTTAAAACCTTGTAACAAATTAAGGGAACTTGTCAGTTCTGGAGGGCGCTTCTGGAAGCTGTGGGAAGTTACCATCTATCAGATGCGCAGCCCTGCCTGTCTGCAGTAGCTCGCGTGGCACATAGAGGTGCTTTGGTTGGCTCAGTTTCCAGGTCAGAAGCTCTTGTTCATCCGCTCCAGGAGGGCATCTGCTTGTCTCGGGCAGTCCTGGAGAATTCACTGAAGAACTAAGAGTCCAGACTCTTACTCAGACTCTTGTTTTTTCCAACGTAAAGGACCACTGGACTCGGCAGATAACTCCCTGTGTGTTGCCAGCTTGAGGACATACTGTGGCAGGGCTCTAGAGCTCAGCCTACGCTCTCTTAGTACAGGGTCACTTGGTCATTGAAAACACTGTCCCTCACTGTACGGAATGTGCTGGCAGCCCAGTGTGCTGTGTCACTCAGACACTTGCCTGGTCTCGTTGCTTCCACTTTTAAATGTATTTTTATATGGTCACAGGTAGAGTAGACATACCATCCTATTTTTCTTTTTTTTTTTTTTTTAAAGATTTTATTTATTTATTTGTCAGAGAGAGAGCGAGAGCAAGCACAGGCAGACAGGGTGGAAGGCAGAATCAGAGGGAGAAGCAGGCTCCCTGCAGAGCAAGGAGCCCGATGTGGGACTCGATCCCAGGACGCTGGGATCATGACCCGAGCCGAAGGCAGCTGCTTAACCAACTGAGCCACCCAGGCGTCCCCCATCCTATTTTTCTTAACTAGTATTTCCATGAACTTTGTTGCTCTGGTCTTAAATTAAAAACAAAAAAATAACTTGAATTTAAAATCCTGGTACTCATTAAATCCTTTCCTGCTTTTTGCATCTTCAGGTGGCTACCTGGTAAGACTGGAAAACATCTTGATGCATTTTTTTCCCTTTGCTTCGATTTCTAATGATCATAAAAGAGTTCCTTAGGAGGGGAATGACTAAGTCATAAAGGACATCTAGCATCTAGGCTTTGGGTCCACAGCCGCCACATTCCTGTGTGAAGGGGTGGATTACGTAGTGTGGGTGCCGTGGAAGCAAAAATGCAGCTGTCTGCCATTCCACAGGCTCACTGACTTACTGGTGAGCTGTCAGGCCAGACTGAGCTAACACTGAGTTCGGCCTGTCTGTTACGCCAGGTGCTGGGATGGCAGAACTCATACATGAGAAACATTGGCCAGTCCAAGGCATGTTCTCTGTGGTTTGGATCTCCTTGGCATGTTGGTGCCATGCAGCCAAAATGTGGCACGTTTCTCTTTGGTGGAAGTCTATGTGTGGGTGGTGAGTTGAAGCTGAGGAAGCTTTGCACTTGGAGAACTTGGACTTTCCGGAATGTCAGCTGCCTTCTCCATGCTGAGTTTCTCAGTACGAAGAAAATGTCAGTGCACAAGTAAAGGAGGGTGAGGAGTGTTTCCCTGGAGGTTACCTGACACTCCCTTCAGGAGTAATCTGTTCTTAGCATGGTGTAAGGGAGGGCTTCCTTCTCATTAGAGAACTTTTGTACAAGGTTCAGCATTACTGCTGTGATGCTTGTCTGGGGAACCCCTCTTCCTCAGGTGGTCAGTGTGGTTGGTCTCTTGCTTCTGGGGAGAAGAGTGGCTGTCTGTGTTGAACTCGCCCAGTTTGTGGTGGGAGGGGGGATGGGTATGACCATCATCTCCTCTGTTCCCAGAACAGACCCAGGAGAGCATTCAGCGTTTTGAGCAGCAGGCAGGGCTGAGCGATGCTGGCTACACACCCCACAAGGGCCTTACCACCGAGGAGACCAAGTACCTTCGAGTGGCAGAAGCGCTCCACGTAAGCTTGTTTCTTAGGAACTTTAAAAAAGCCCTCCCTGTTCATAGCTTGAGGTGCGGCTGTGGCTTAGATGTTACTGGCTTGCTTAGCTGGGGGATGTGGAGAGCAGTGGAAAGCATTAGGTGAGCAGTTCAGCTCTGGTTTAGTCCCATGTGGGGGTGCTTTCTGTTTGAAAGCTCCAGGGCTCTTAGTCTGTGGTTTCTGCTTACCTGTCTATAAAGTGGGGGGATCTGCTTTGTTTCCTTATGGTTAGGAGGAGCAGCTGAGACTTGGAGCTTATAGGTATGCTGTGTGTGAGCACATTAGGGCCCACAAAGCGGGTACTTGGTGTACCAGAGTGACCAACTTTGAGGGAGAAAGGAGAACCAGGTAATGTTAACAGAGGTCACACTTTAGCGGGAAAGGAAGATCATGCTCTGTGTTTCCTTTTTACAAAATTAAAATCAGATGTAGAATGGAAATGTTTCTGCCTTTTCATTTCTAAAATTGTAAACGAGTGAAGAATGATTTTTGGTAAGGTCAATAACAACCAAACAGTCGACGGATGACGTAGTTTCAAGGCATTTTCTGTCGCAGAATGCCAGTTGGTACTTCATAGTGATCTGTGAGGTACTTGCATACACTTAATCTTTGTATTGATCCTGGAGGTAGATACTATTGTTTATATCTTATAAATGCAGAGACCAATCCAATGTCATATATTTAACCAGTCATAGTACTAGAACTCAGGTCTCCTGTTTCCCTATTTCCTGGTGTTTTTCCCCCCATATTCCAAAGTTGTCTGAGAGTCTGGATCCTGAAGGGGCTCCCAATACACAACAAATAGAAGGCTCTGCAATAATACGGATCTGGTGGCCCATGGCCAAGGATAGAAGACATTGTGGACTGTTTGCATTTCACAGTGAACATCTCAGATGATTCTTTGCATTCTAAGTTTAGAAACCACTGCCGCAGGGGATCAAGGTTGGGTTGGTGACCAGCTCAATCTCTCAGACGACAGAAACTTCTGGAGAGGGGTACTCTCAGTCTTTGAGAACTTCCCAGGCGAGGTGTGAGTCAGAATTCCTTAGTTGGGCAGTTCTGACTTTGGCTCATTTTCTGCATCTTGGCCACACGAGTAGAACATGAGGATGGCTGAAATGCCATCTCATGTAAATTGATATGGTGCATGTTTGAGAACATTTAGACATGTTCATTTGTTTGAAATATAGCTTGGACTTACTAGACATGGAGCACAGAGACAGTGGGGGCAGGGGCTTGATCTAGAAGAACTGAGAGGTTGACTTGTCTCTCTCTTTCTAGACAGCTAGTCTGTATGTCAGAGGCATGTTTACAATGCCCAGGGAACCCAGAGTCACTGGCTGTGGGAGGGAAGAGAGAGAGAAGGGGACAGGCGCCACAGAGAAAGCATTTAGCTGGAGAGGAATAGCATGCCTGAGTCTTCTTGGCTTTAAGACACTGGGAAGGTCAGTGCTTGTACCTGGTAGAAGAAGCAGCCTAAGAGTTCAAGGCCCTACTTAAAAGGCCTGCAATGTCTCCAGCTTGAGTTCTTGTTCTTCCATTTACTGGGCAAGTATGGAAAAATTACTTCTCCAAAAGTAAAAGCTCTAGTGTGATATTTAGCACAGAGCTGTTTGAGATATGTTGTAGAATGAATAGATTTTCTTAAAGATGGAATTTTGTCTAGTATGGCAAAATCAAGGAATATCTGTTCTATAATCCAAAATTATTCTACGTACTAACATGGTTTCTTTTGCCTGAAGTTGAAGTGAAGTGTGAACCATGTTATTTACACCCAAAGGAGCTATTTTATATTTGCTTTCATTTTAAAAGAATTTCTCTTCTTACCCATCTGGACAGAAACTAAAGCTACAGAGTGGAGAGATAACGAGAGAAGAGAAGCAGTCCGCCTCAGCTCAATCCACCCCAAGCAGCAGCCCCCACCCTTCCCCTAAACAGAAGTCCAGGTGAGCCCTTCTCATGAGCCTCCCGAGCTGCAGTGTGCTTCTAGAAAAGCTAATGCTGCATACGAAAGTGGACTTTAAGCCTAGTGGTTTCGGGGGAATAGGGGGAGTGGAGTTCTCCGTCTCTCAGCATGAGATGCTTCTAGAGGCATAGGAAGAGGATATAATGGTATGCCTTATTCTTTGTCTTCCAGAGGCTGGTTCAATTCTGGTCCTTCCACAGCCTTACCTGGCCCAAATCCTGGCACCATGGATTCTGCAGGTGGGGACAAGGACAAAAACATGGCAGATAAATGGAGCCTCTTTGGACCGAGATCCCTCCAGAAGTCTGATTCAGGTAATGCAGCTCCTTCCAAAAACACCCATGTGGATGGTATTTTACCATGTCCATTGGGGGTTGCCTACTAATTTGAAATAATTTGCTTTTTGGTTTACTTCTGTAGGAGGTTTTGCCACCCAGGCTTACAGAGGAGCCCAGAAGCCTTCTCCAATGGAACTGATCCGTGTCCAGGCCACCCGAATGGCCGAAGATCCAGCAACCTTCAAGCCACCAAAGATGGACATCCCAGTGATGGAAGGGAAGAAACCACAGGCACGGACCCATAACCTCAAACCCCGTGACTTAAATGTGCTCACACCCACTGGCTTCTAGAGCTCTTTGTATTCCAGAAACTCTGGATAGAGGGTATCTTGTACCCAACTCCCCTTTTACCTTGGCTTTGACATAGGAAAGGGTTTTTTTTTTTTTTCTTTTAAAACCTCTTAAACCAATGCTAGAGCTGGAGGTATACTTGGTTTTTGAGAAATGTTAGTGCAAAGCTTATCCTTGTGTGGAAGAAACCATGTTATATGGTTTAAGTGATGTATGGGGGATCTCATGACCATTTTTGTTATCATTTACCTTAGACAAGAACTTTGATCATTGCTTACTAGGTAAATAACGTTTGTGTTGTTCCGGAACTTAGGTTTCTCAACTTCTTTACCACTGTAAACATGTGCGTGGCCTAGTCATGGAGTAAAGCTGTGCCCGAACTAGCTGAGACTTTGACCCTCATGACTGTGCACTTCCGTGTGCTCCAGTCTTGTCAGCTGGGGGACCTGAGATCTGTTTGGTGGCCAGACTTGGCAGGGACCCCCCACTTCCTGGGCCGGAACTGGAGCATTCTTGTGTTTGGTAGCCTTCCGGGTCACCTCACCTGTAGCCACTTCTTACAAGAGCACTTCTGGCCAGTGCTATTGGGAGGGATGCTTCGTTTTTCTGTTTCACAGAATAAACACTAGTTTTGCATATTCTGTTTTGCACTTTTAAAATGAAAATAATTTATCTCCAATTTGATTGAAGACTTCCTAAGGGAGAAAATTCAGTCTACTGGTTTGGTATAGATAAATAGATGTTAAACTTTTTTCAAGTATGCACAAGGCGGCACCTACATTTAGATGGTAGTCTTGAGGTTCACGTGAAACTAGCGTCATCCTATTTTGATTTTCTTGTTCAGGTCAGGCATAAAACTTTTTTTTTTTCCCCTGGGAAGTGCAAGAATTTAAAATTTTTCTGTATGAAATCATTGCCCCCAATAAAGAGCTGCATACTTTTATAAATATGTAAGTTACTGAGGGAAGGAACTAAGAACGCCACTTTATTTCTCTTCACCATGTATGTGTTCAGTCATTGTCTTAAATGCGGTCTCAAATTCCCACTGTTGTGTTTTTTTTGGATACTATCATGTCTACATAAGGAGCTGAGCTGACCTTTCCATAGAGAAGCCCTGGAGTCTAAAATGATCAAAATAATTAATTTATTTGTGTCTTCTGTTATGCTTGTATCTCTTATTTGTTTTGACAATAAACAAACTTCTTAAACTGCTTTCTCAAATGTGGATAGTTTTTTTTTTTGTTTTTTTTTTTTTTAGTTTAAGAGTTGTTCTTACGTTCTGCCTACTCACAGCCATAGAACCTAAGCACGGTAAACTTGGTATTTTGAAAAACCATTGCCTTTTTATTGTATCCTTTTAACATCAAATTATTTGTAATACACTCAGTCCTTTTGTTTCTACCCCCCACCCCCATTACATTAGATCTTAATAGACTGGCCACAAAGTCAAATTCATAGGCAATATAACAGCTCTAATAGAAGATGTTTGTGTTTCATCAGGGAGAAATGAGTCTCTCTTTCTCTTCTGAAACAGGTTGTCTGTACCTCAAATGACATACTCTGATGTCCGAATTTGTTCAGCAGAGGAATTCTTTTTTCACATATTGAATGGAAATGTTAAACATATAGTGCATATAGTATTACCTGTTTCAAAAAAAGTATAGATAAATAATTTATGAAAAAATATATACACCTTGTATATTTAAGCCATATCTGAGAATGGGCTAGGATAGAATATCAAAAAAAGATATTTACTAAAGAGTTAGAAAGTCATTATAACCTACAGATAAATAAGACAGGTTTGGTCCTGTAAGATTTTTAACTACTTCAGATACTTCTAGAACTTCCAGGTAGCTGGAGCTAGAGTTCAGGAGGTATTCTTGGTGTTCAGTGCTTCGAAGGACCTCAGGGGTTGCTCCAGTTCTTTGGAGGAGGCTCTGTGTCAGGGTTCAAGTCGGCGGCATAGAAGAGCAGGAGCTTCAACAAGTGCACCTTGTCTTGGAGTTGGGGTGCCAGCGGCTCCCCCAGCATCTGGGTCAGGCGGCCACGGAAGGCCTCGATCTGCCTCTCCACATCCACCGCTGTGATGTCATCCCCTTGTTGGGGCTTGGGCTTAATCCTTTTGATGATTAAGTCTTTCCGATCAATCACTGAACTCCGCAAGTGCTCTGCAAGAGGGGAAAAAGTCAGTGGAATCTTCTGAACTGCTTTTTATTCCTTTACGACTTACGATGAACTCCAATTTTAGCAGGTAGGGTCTAGGCAAAGACTTAACTGGTAGTTACTGGAGTATAAGTCAAAGGCCATTTGAATATCTGTGGTCACTCAATTTCTTAAAAGGTTTCTGTTCTTGGTTCTCTCTGGTCCTCAAGTTTTACACATTAAAATTGTACAAATTAAAACTCTTAGTTTTTTCCCTTTTTCGACTTAAGCAATGAACCTAGATTAAACAATACAACTATACTTCAATTTAATATAACCACTTGAAAAAGACCCATGTGAGTTTTTAATATCTTCTGGGAGACTGATTCTGAGTATAAGAAGAATTGCAAAGAAATATTGAATTAGCTTTTTAGTTTACTGTAGTGTTGGTCTCTCATAAAACATACACAAAATTGTTTCAAACAGAATTACTACAATATGTGTATGTTGTATGAGAGACCAAGTAAATATATCCATGTTTAAAATAGGGGTTCTTGCTGTGGGAGAAGAGTGATTCAGTTATGGAATAGGAGGAGAGGAAGAATTCTGAGGGAGTGGAAATTGAGGTATTGTTATGAACACCTAGTTCTTTAAAAATTATGTAATTTACTAGCTCTGTTGTCAGAGGGCCTAGAAGCAGGAACCCCAGTAGTAATCAGCATACTTAGCACCCAGATCTTGATTTCTAAAATGCTCTTCCTCACTCCCTACTAAGAGAAACCAGAATTTTTTGGGAGAAAAGGGTGATTCTAGGACCACGAAAAGGAAATTATAAGGTGGACCTGGAACATCTTTTATAAGAAAGTAGGAATGCTTAAAAACAAGGTGGGAGGAAAGCAAACACACACACACACACACGGGAATACGTCAAAAGGATAAAGAAGCCAGCACGATCATGGTTGGCTATGTTTGGGGCATGATCATAAAAAATAACGACAAATACGGATTAAACACATTAAATTCTAAAAAGTGCCGAGTCCATAACAAATAAAAAAGGAGGGGAGGAAGAAGGGAAAGTGGACTTCAGCCATTCTGCTCCAGTTGGCAAGGCCTTGGATTTAATGCTTCGGTAGGCATGAGAGGTCTTAACATCAGAGGCTGTTGGTAAACTGTGTGAAGTGATTTATGTAAAGGGTTTAGCACAATGCTTTATACAAGATGTTCTGGCTCATAGTATTACTGTTAGGTTCCTGGATCAGGTTACCATGGATAACTATTATTATTACCATTTTAAAATTAGGCTATTTATTTATTTATTTTATTTTTAGCAGGGGAGAGGGAGAGGGGCAGAGGGAGAGGAAGAGACAGACTCTCAAGCAGACTCCATGCTGAGTGTAGAGCCCAGCGAGGTGCATGAGCTCACAGATCTGAGCTCAGGACATGGGCAGAAACGGGAGTCAGAAGTTCAACTGACTGAGCCACCCAGGCGCCCCCTAGAGGTAACTATTACTATTTTATCATCATCATCATCATCACTATAGGAATCTCCACAACAGCCACACCCCACTTCTCTGTAGATCTGTATCTTCTTTATCTTTGCTTATCTTCTCTGTAGATCCTTCTTCATTTATGTCCGTGTCTGCAATGGTAGAACCTTGGAGACACGTTTCACACTCAGTCACCCAAGGCCTGAGAAACTGATCTTCAAAGTGCTTCTGTCCCATTCACTGCGTTCCCTACTGCACACAACCCACACCCTCACCAACATTATCCACGCCCCACCCCCACACATCTCTGGTCTACCAAACTACTCAGCTTGAGGGCAGAGCAACCTTATGCAAAACCACTTTTTTTTTTTTTAAAGATTTTATTTATTTATTTGTCAGAGAGAGAGTGAGTGAGAGCGAGCACAGGTAGACAGAGTGGAAGGAAGAGTCAGAGGGAGAAGCAGGCTCCCTGCGGAGCAAGGAGCCCGATGTGGGACTCGATCCCAGGATGCTGGGATCATGACCTGAGCCGAAGGCAGCTGCTTAACCAACTGAGCCACCCAGGCGTCCCGCAAAACCACTTTGATGGCTTCTCTTCACTCTTGGAATTGAGTTGGCATTTCTTAACATGGCCCAGAAGGCCCTACTACTATTCTAGTTTCATCTTGCTATTTTCTCCTTGCTCTCTACATTCCAATCTTACTACTAGCTTGTTCTATGTTCCTTAGACTCACTAAATAACTTCTAGCCTCAGGGCCCTTAAACATGCCATTTTTAGTTTTTTTGGAAAACTCTGCCCTATGTGTCTGGCTAACACCAGTACTGTTTTTTTGTTTTTAATTTTTTTTAAAAAATTATTTATTTATTTGACAGAGAGATCACAAGTAGACAGCGAGGCAGGCAGAGAGAGAGGAGGAAGCAGGCTCACGGTGTAGCAGAGAGCCTAACACGGGGTTCCATCCCAGAACCCTGGGATCACGACCTGAGCTGAAGACAGAGGCTTTAACCCGCTGAGCCACCCAGTCACCCCAGTTTGTTTGTTTTAAAGATTTTATATATTTATTTGAGAGAGAGAGCATGAGTGGGGGTGGAGGGGGCAAGGGGGGGTGGAGGGGGTAGGGAAGGGGCAGAGGCAGAGGGAGAAGCAGATGCCCCACTCAGCAGGAAGTCCGTGTGGAACTCCATCCTGGGACCCCGAGATCATGACCTGAGCTGAAGGCAGTGCTTAACTGACTGAGCCACCCAGGCACCCCACCAGCACTTCTTAGCTCAGCTGAAGTATCACTTCTTCAGAGAGGCCTTTCTTCTTCAGAGCAGGTCCCTCCGAAAATAGATTAGGTGCACTTTTTTGTGCACTTCTCCTTTCCTTCAGAGCATTTATTTTAACTGTGATTATATGTTACTTATGTGATTATTTGTTTAGGGTCAATCTCTTCATAGTGAGCTCTGTGAGGGCAGTGGCGTGTTGGTCTTATTCACTGAAGTTTTCCCAATGAGCCAGGCACCCAGAAGGTATTTTGTATCTGTTTCCTTGATGAATATGACTTGACCTGATCTTGCCTGCATCTGCTTTTTTTCTTCTCTCTGGATAGGGCTCCTTGTAGAAAGGCTGTGTGTGTGTCTCTCCTCAAAATGAACTGAGGTCTGACTTCTGTAGGCCATCCTGCCCAAGTTGTCTAGCCAAGTGGAATACAGGAAAAGCAGATGTTTTTCTTCCTTTAAATACTGTATGTTAAAATTCCTAGCATTCATAGTTTCAAAATAAGAGACATTAATAATTCACAAATACCGGGGCACCTGGGTGGCTCAGTGGGTTAAGCCGCTGCCTTCGGCTCGGGTCGTGATCTCGGGGTCCTGGGATCGAGTCCCGCATGGGGCTCTCTGCTCAGCAGGGAGCCCACTTCCTCCTCTCTCTCTCTCTCTGCCTGCCTCTCTGACTACTTGTGATTTCTCTCTGTCAAATAAATAAATAAAATCTTTAAAAAAAAAATTTCACAAATACCAGGAAAACTGATGGCATAAAGCAATTTGGAATTTCGCTGAGGCTCACACTTGAGCTGCATGGCTATGGAACTGAGGTGCGGTGGGACTGCTACTCTCAGCCAGAGAATGTGAGCTTACCTGGCAGCCTAGCATCTATGGCTCCACGGGGCTGCTCTGCCTTCTTTGGAAATATTTACAAAGTATGGGATATAGTTTTCCCCATGCAAAAGTAGTTTAACCATATACAGAGAGTTTAGAAAACAGGGAGTTGGAAATTCCTTAGACTCTCACCTTCTAATATCATCCAGTGATTTCATAGAACAGTAATTCCTTCCACTGTGTTTTCACTGCACACAGACTTTGGCAACAGACCTAGGTTTGAATCCTGGCTCTGCACATACTTTTCCCTCAGCCTTTTGTTTCCCCATCTATGAAAAGGGGATGATACCTTCACCAGGTTACTGAATTACATATGCCAGGGTGTGTGAATTTCCCTAGCCTTTCTTCTCTTCCCCCATGCTAAGATGTTCCCCTAAACAAAGGACAAGCTTGGGCTGCCCAGCCTCTTCCCTTCTTCTCCTTCCTGCGGAGCTGGACAACTCAGGCTGACCCAAAATGCCTTCAACGATGTCCTTAGACCACTTGCAGAGGGCAGGGATGACTAAGGAGCCCTCACAGTAAAAAGCCTATTGACAGGGATACTGATATTTTCAGAGTACCATTTAGCTGTCTTCTTTGGAGGACAGTGTTTCCAAACTATTGGCTCCAAATATTTTTTCTCCTTCTTAACTTTTGGTCTCCAAAGAAAGTGGAGAGGATGGTAAGGCTAAAATAGCATTGGAACACACCTATTTATTCTTGGTCAATGTACACTGGTCTATGGCTTTCCTCTCCCTTGTTAGAAGCATAAAAATATTCTGAAATGAAAGTGGGTCCCATGTCCATGTTAAATTACTATTGCCCAAGGACCATCTGTATTCCCTGGGAAGCAAAACAGAAGTAAAACAGGAGTGTTAAAGGTGAACTTTCAGTGAAACCAAGCTGCTTGAATATTAACCTTTCTGTTTGATTTCCAAAAGAACAATTATGTAAACCTTGATGAGGCGAAGTACAACATGGAATTTGCCTCTGGGGCTTTGCTCTGAGAAGTCCGTGTACCTTTCTTTGAGGGTGCTAAAAAATGCACAAACAACACAACCATAAAGGTCATGGCCTTGAAAATGCACTTAAAAAAAAATTTATTTGAGGGAGAGAGAGAGTGAGAGAGAGCATGAGAAGGAGAAGCAGACTCCCCATGGAGCTGGGAGCCCAATGTGGGACTTGATCCTGGAACTCTGGGATCATGACCTGAGCCGAAGGTAGTCACTTAACCAACTGAGCCACCCAAGCGCTCTGAAAATGCACTTTTAAGTTTTAGTTACAAGAGCCTGAAATGTAAAGATCTCGTAGCTTACTCCAGGCTGGGCAAATAGGCAGTCTGAGATTTCACTAACACTGACTGAGTGCTCACTATTTTTTCTCACATCCATTAACAATCAGTCTTGAAAAGTTCTATATTACCATCCCCACTCCACAGAAGAAAATGAGGTTTAGAGATATAAAGTTAGCAGAGTAAGTGGTGGAGTTGGAATTCAAACCCAGACCTTCTGTCTTAAATTCAGTGCTGTATTCTTTTATTTCTCTGCAACAGCTTCCTCAGTTTTAGGCCCAAAAGGGTATAAGGGCCATTGTACCTTCTCCAGTACCATTACTGAACTAAAATCAACCTCAACATGATGATGGCAAGTAAATATAAAATGTGGGGGTGCCTGGGTGGCTCAGTGGGTTAAAGCCTCTGCCTTCAGCTCCGGTCATGATCCCAGGATCCTGGGATCAATCCCTGCGTTGGGCTCTCTGCTTGGTGGGGAGCCTGCTTCCTCCTCTCTCTCTCTCTGCCTGCCTCTCTGCCTACTTGTGATCTCTGTCTGTCAAATAAGAAATTAAAAAAATATATATATATATATAATGTGGATTATATAGAAATACATAAATTTACACATAGTTACATATAAATACATACTGACCCTCCTCACTGTTTAAGAAGAAGTTGAACATTGTGCCCTTCTACCTCTCAGTACTTCACTCTGGATTTCCTAAGACTGAGGACAATTATTTTCATAGCCAGGTTTGTTATCAAGAATAGGAAATTTAATATTAATATAATATTATTTAATCTATTTAAATTTCATCAGTCGTCCCAATAACATACTTCATAGCTTCTTTTCCCTGGTTCAGGAGCCCATCCAGGATCATGTTTTGCATTTAGTATTAATGAGCTTTAGTTTCTTTCTAATTTGGAACAGTTTCTTGGTCTGTCTTTGTTTTTAAGACACTGACATTTTTGAAGAGCACAAACCAATTACTTTCTAGAAGGTGTCTCCTGTGCGAATTTATCTGATGCTTCTTTGTGATTAGATTCAGGTCATGGATTTTTGGCAAGAACACTGCTTAAGTAATGACACGTCCTTCTCAGGACATCGGATTGAGAGGAATGTGTTTTCTCCCCTAAAAAGTTACTATCTTGGGGCGCCTGGGTGGCTCAGTTGGTTGGACGACTGCCTTCGGCTCAGGTCATGATCCTGGAGTCCCGGGATCGAGTCCCACATCGGGCTCCCAGCTCCATGGGGAGTCTGCTTCTCCCTCTGACCTTCTCCTTGCTCATGTTCTCTCTCACTGTCTCTCTCTCAAATAAATAAATAAAATCTTTAAAAAAAAAAAAAAAAAAAAAGTTACTATCTTTTCGGGCATGTGGGTGGCTCAGTTGGTTAAGCACCTAACTTGGTTTCAGCCCTGACTCATGGGATCGAGCCCCAGCTTGGGCTCTGTGCTTAGCGGGGAGTCTGCTGGAGATTCTCTCTCTCCTTCCACCTGCTCATGTGTGCTCTCAAGTAAATAAAAAGTATCTGTTAAAAAAAAAGTCACTATTTTTCCTTTTGGAAATAATTACATCAGTAATTGGGAACAAGGGTCTTATTAATCTTTGGCTAATAAAATCATTCTCATTTGAAGCAGCTATTCCATTATTATCCTGGTCAATATTTGCTTCCTGAGTGTTAATTAGTCTAACCCTCTTGGATCCCCCTTGATCACTGGCTCTGCCTGGGACTGGAGCAAAGCCACTTTCACAATCTGTAGAGCATCTTACAACTTCCGCGAGGTGTATGCTTTTTCCCTCCCACTGATTGGCTCTGGGTTTGTATCCTACTGACCGATGTTTATAATGTCCACAGTCACTGAGCAAATGACCCAACAATGACTTCGCAGTGACGGGCCAGGGTAAAATGCTAGGTCTAATCAGGTCATCACAAAGTACTTCTGGTATGATGGCTGCTGCTTGCTGGTACAGCCTAATAATTGCAAGGACCAACATATTATCTGCCACAAAAAAAGTACGTGATTTCTTCTGTTTTATAGCAATGATTCCAAAGAAGTCATTCCTTGCTCCTATAGTTATAACCAAGGAACGATGCTTTCTTTAGGCTAACAAATTAGAATCTCCTGTGTAACTTCAATTCATGACAGGGGCCATTGTGAGACTCCCCTACAATCTTGGCTGCTTACCTCTTAACACGTGCTGATAGCTGGACAGCAGGAACTGCAGGTGCTCAACCAGCTCATCCCATGTCTGCCACTGGGTTTTATCCGACTGCAGAGAAGCGAAAGCATTTGGTGGGGGTGCCTTCTTCAGTTACATGCTCAAGGGTGATGGGGAAGGTGTTCTAGGCCTGCCCGAGGCAGGGAAGCTCGTACCTGACACTTGAGCAGTGATGTGGAATTGTTCAGAAAGTAGAGGGCCTGGGCCAGAGACAAGGGCAGGCGGGTGGGCGTCTCGCAGCTGTGGAGGAATATGATTTCTAACACTTTGCAGCGCAGAAGGTGGCTTTCCATGGTAGTAAAGAACATCTCCCTGAGTGGGGAAGAGAAAGAGGGTTAACCACCACCGCTGCCACTTCAAGGAATACACACCACAGTTCCCTCTGAAAGCTCTAACCTTTGCCCTACACCAGACAGCTAAGAAGGAATATGATAGAGACCTACAAATTCGCAAACCTTGTGAACAGGACAGAGGTGGGTTTGTTCTTGAATTAACAACTGCCAGAAAGAGGGAAGGGTCCTTGATATTTGGAAAAGAAAAGTTTAGGACACATTAAAAAGATTAATAACTTCATATTAGCAGAGAATTAATACTGGGAATAAATATTTCTAAATGTTTGGCACAGCAAAGAATATGAAGATAAGTAGAAGAAGGCATTTCTCTCAAAAATCTGACTGTTGACCAGAGGCAAAAGGTATGCAGTGTTAACTGAAATAAAGTGCAGGCCCGGGCATGTGGGCTGCCTGTGGTGTTCCAGAGAGACGCACAGGAGAGAGTACATTTGGTCGGGGGACCAGAAGGGGCCTTCTAAGGGAGGAAGAGGCACGGGATGGTGGTGTAGTGGGAAGAGAAAAGGCTCAAGGCAGGAGGCATTTCACCAGAGGGGGAAAAGCCTGGACAAAAAGAAGTAAGTTAAAAAAATACACAGCTGTGGGCACTGCACCTTCTTAAATTTCAAGTCTAGGACTTGAGAGTCCCAGAGGGAACTCTTGCCCTTGAATTTGTCACTTTACCCAGTGCAGGACTTGACCAGCAAGTGGTGGGCTGAAGTATATTCAGTATATTTTGAACCTCAGAAAGGAAGAGCTACAAAACTGCAGCTGTGCTTCAGGAAGGTTAATCAAGCTCATTGTTCTAGGGTCTTTTAATTATTTTTTTTCTTAAAGTAGGATCCATGCCTGGCACGGAGCTTGAACCCTGACCCCAAGATCAACACCTGAGCTGAGATCCAGAGTCAGTTGCCTAACTGACTGAGCCACCCAGGTGGCTCTCAAGCTCATTGTTCTAACAGCAATGTTAGCTTCCAAAGGAATGTTAGAAATCGTGTATCTCTGGACTGCCCGAAGGTGTAAGCTTACAGGTCTGTTTGTCAGTTCTTGTCAGGTCTACTGGTCATAGCAGTAGTTCCAGGAGCAGACAGCTTGTAAGTACATAAGGAGGTGCAGCGATGAGGAACAGAGCTAGCCCTGATCCAAGAGGTTTTTCTCCTGTAACATCTTGCCCCTTTGTAGTTTTGCAACCTCTGGAAAAATAAGGGATTCTTTGTGCCACTGCCATTTACAAAAATGATAAATCGTAAAGTATCTATTCATTTCTCTTTTCTCCCTTTCCCTTTGCTTTTGCACCAAGCACATATATTATTTGTAGAAAAGCAAAGTTTATAAAGCAAAATGAGTATTTTTAACCTTTCCCTCTTACTATTCAAAAGTTTTGAAAAGTCTAAAATTTTGTGAAAATCCATTTTATTTAATGATGCAAAAACCACTGTATACTTTCTCTGACAAATTTTCTTCTTCTTCTTTTATAAGTAGGCTCCATACCCACTGTGGAGCCCAACACAGGGCTTGAACTCACAACCGCAAGATCAAGACCCAGACTGAGATTTTCAAGATATTCCCCAAATTCTTTTTAAATTTCAATTTCTAGGGGCACATGGGTGCCTCAGTTGGTTAAGCATCCAGCTCTTGGTTTTGGTTCAGGTCATGATCTTGTGGGTTGTGGGATCGAGGCCCACATTGGGCTCCATGACCAATGAGCAGTCTGCTTGAGAGTCTCTCCCTCTGCCTCTCCCCCTACTTGTGTGCTCTTGCTCTCTCTCTCTCAAATAAATAAATGAAATCTTAAAAAAAAAAAAAAAGTCAAATTTCGGGGCACCTGGGTGGCTCAGTGGGTTCAAGTCTCTGCCTTTGGCTCAGGTCATGATCCCAGTGTTCTGGGATAAAGCCCCACATCAGGCTTGCTGCTCAGCGGGGAGCCTGCTTCCCCCCTCCCCCGCCTGCCTCTCTGCCTACTTGTGATCTCTGTCAAATAAATAAAGAAAATCTTTTTTAAAAAAGTCAAATTTCTATTCTGATTTGGCCTATTTCTCTCACAGGACAGTTTTTCTATTCAATAACCTTTTATTTCAAACTGTATTTTCTCTTCTAATTTTATTTCCGGTGTCTGTGTTTGTCTTAGTTTTTGGTTTTTTTTTTTTTTTTTAAGAGTTTATTTATTTATTTGAGAGATAGAGATCACAAGTAGGCTGAGAGGCAGGCAGAGAGAGGAGGAAGCAAGCTCCTTGCTGAGCAGAGAGCCCAATGCGGGGCTCGATCCCAGGTCCCTGGGATCATGACCCAAGCAAAGGCAGAGGCTTTAACCCACTGAGCCACCCAGGCACCCCGTTTGTCTTAGTTTTATAATCCACAGGTGGCAAACTCAGAGATATACAAAGGACAAAAAACTAATTTTAGTGCATTGGCCATAGTAGGAAATGGACTTCGAAAATCCATAGCAATTCAAATTTGAGTTTCAAAAACAAGATACAGGGGCGCCTGGGTGGCTCAGTGGGTTAAGCCGCTGCCTTCGGCTCAGGTCATGATCTCAGGGTCCTGGGATCGAGTCCCGCATCGGGCTCTCTGCTCAGCAGGGAGCCTGCTTCCTCCTCTCTCTCTCTCTGCCTGCCTCTCTGCCTACTTGTGATCTATCTCTGTCAAATAAATAAATAAAATCTTTAAAAAAAAAAAAACAAGATACAGAGGAAGGCCAACATCCAGATTTACAGAATACTTGGCATTGGATTTACCCTCGGGTCATAAACAATTATAAAACTGGAGAAATATATGCAATAATCATTTTCAGGCATTGGACCAGCAGCTTTAAAGTACTGTTGTTCTTAAAAGGGAAACAAAAGTGGCAAACCCCACATTTATCCCAGATTTCTTAAGGGGGGTACTTTCTAAGGTGGAGGAAAGTGTGGATCCCAAACACAAAGCAGTGGGCTTGCTGGGCAGAGCAAAAAGAGACTGATGGTCAAGACAGCTGAGGCTGGAATTAGTGGAGGAGGAGCTAGAGAAGAGTGTATAAAGGGGCCCTTGGCACACGTGCAGGAGGAAGCTCAAAAACCTGAGAGAGAACAGCAACTGGAAGGCTGGGAGCCGAGAGGAGATTCTGGAGATCTTCCAGTGCGAAGAGACACTGGGGTTTTAGTGAGCCACTGAACACCTCGGGCCTCCAGTTGAGGCCCCAAAAGGACTAGGCCTCAAGACTCAAGCCCTTTAATAAGGGCTGCTTTAGAAGCACCCTTACAAATCCTAGAAACAAGCCTCAACAGGAGAAAACTAATCTGCCAACAAACTGATCGCCTGCCAGAATAAAACTCAACACTCTAAAAGAACAGGCAGCAAATTTCAGACCCTCAACAACAAAGTATTTATAATGTCTGACTTTAAAAAAAAAATAAGTAGAGGGAAAAAGCAGGAAAATATGACCCATAACCAGGAGGAAAATGTCCAGAGAAACAAACAAACAATATCCAGAGATGTTGGAATTAGTAGACAAGGCCTTTAGAACAGCTATTATAGGGGCGCCTGGGTGGCTCAGTGGGTTAAAGCCTCTGCCTTTGGCTCGGGTCATGATCCCAGGATCCTGGGATCGAGCCCCGCATCGGGCTCTCTGCTCTGCGGGGAGCCTGCTTCCTCCCCTCTCTCTCTCTGCCTACTTGTGATCTCTCTCTCAAATAAATAAAATCTTAAAAAAAAAAAAACAGCTATTATAAATATGTTTAAGATTAACCAACCAACCAACAGACCAAGACGTATATAATGAGTGACTAAATGAGGACTATCAGCAGAAAGAAACAGAAATTATAAAAATGAACCAACTGGAAACTCCAGATCCGAAAAATACAATATCTGACATGGGGGAAAAAAAAAAAAAGACCACTGGATAGGCTTAACAGCAAATTAGGCACTGTGAAATAAAAGGTCAGGAATCCCGAAGTCTATTCAAACTGAAAGAGAGAAAAAAATCAAGACAAAACAAAGCAAAACAACAATAGAAATCATCAGAACCTTAGTGATCTGTGGAACAGTGTCAAGCAACCCAACATACATGTACTTGAATCCCTGGAATAAGGTAAGAGTTTGGGGCAAAAAAACCATGGCAAAAATGTTTCACAATTTGGTGAAAAATATCAAGTCACAGATTTAAGAAACTCAATAAATCCCAACCAGAATAAATGTAAAGAAACTACATGTAGGTATCATAATCAAATTGTTGAAAATCAAAAATAGAGCAGCCAGAGAAAAAAGACGCATGACATATGGGGAAACAACAGCAAGATATTCTAATAACTTCTCATTAGCAAGCCAGGAGGAGATGGAACATCTTTAAAATAAATAAAGAGGGATGCCTGGATGGCTCAGCTGGGTAAGCGTACGCCTTTGGCTCAGGTCACGATTCCAGGATCTCGGGATCAAGTCCTGCATCAGCCTCCTTGCTCAGTGCGAAGACTGCTTCTCCCTCTGCCCCTTCATACTTTTCACCAAATGCTTATCACATCTTCTCTATCCTCTTTGTCTTTTAGCTGTTTTCTCTGAACTACCTGAGAGTAAGTTGTAGACATGATGCCCATTCACCCTTAAATACGTTAGTGTATAATTCTGAAAAACAAGGACATTCTCTTAGATAACCAGATACAATGATCAAAAATCAGGAAATTAACTTTACTACAATTCACTACTATTTTATTATCCACAGATTTTAAGCAGATTGTTTTCATTGTCCGCATGATACTATTTATAGCAAAAGAAAATCGCAGATTACACATTGCATTCAGTTGTCCGCTTTTGTAAAAATCCTTTGATCTGGGACAGTTCTTCAATTTTACTTTGTCTTTCATGACGGTGACATTTTTAAAAAGTGCAGTTCGGTGTTTTCATACAGTATTTCTCATTTGGGATTTGTCTGATATTACTCCACAATTAGACTGAGGTTATACGTTTTGGGGGAAGGGTACTGCAAGAACTATATTTTGTTTTTCTCAGTGCATCATATTAAAAGGCATGTGATGCCAACTTGTCACATTGTTGGTGTTAACTTTGAACACTTAGTGACGAAGGTAGTGCCTTCACCATAAATTAATTACTGTTCCTATTATAATTAATGAGTATCTCAATATTAGGGAATAATAGGAACAATACTGTTCCTATTATAATTAATGAGTATCTCAATACTCATTATGAAAATACCTTGGTACTCCACGAACTTGCACCATTTTAATATCCATTCACACCTGAATGAACTATCATGATGGTTATCAAATGACATTTTTTCTGAACTCATGATTTCTTCTTACATTTATTAGTTGGCTTTCAACTATAAGGAAGAGCGTCCCTTCTCTTCCTTCCTACTTGTATTAGAACCGTAGTTTCTTATTTTATTTAATAGTTTACAGTCTTTTATTGTCAATATTTATTTTGACACTCAAATTATCCCAGATTTGGTCAGCAGAAGCCCTTTAACTTGACATGTTCTGAACATTCTTTGAACATTTCCTTACTTTCTTAGCATGAGATGTTCCGGGTTCATCTTGTACTTTTCCCTACCTCACCTGGGCAAATATCCTTTTCTTCAAGGGAACTCTGGTTCCTTTTAGTGTAAAGTGGTATTTAGAAACAAATTCTGGGTACAAGGTGACCTTACAAGGTGTAATTATTTCTGTACTCTCTCAATGGGTAGTAGTAGGAACAAGACGTATGAATACATAAATTCCTTTATTTACCTATATTTATTAGAAACCCCAAGTTCATGTTGGTATCTCCAATTCCAATCCAGCACCACAGGGTTCCTTCTATCCTTCCCCCTTTTCATATGCGTAATTCTCTTCTCTGACAGTGAGAAACCTGGTTCTCATTATCCACAATATATTTGTTTAATCCTAGAATACACATAAGGTAGTTTTTGAATTCATACCTCTGTGAAAAAGAAATCCACTAACTAGAGTTCAGTATTTATTTACAGTTCATTTTCTCTTTGGCCTGAGAATACTTAGTCCAAATACTGTGTTTTAAGTTAGTTGGACAGGTTAGTGGTTGCCAGGAATTGCGGAAGATGGATGATGTGGCCATAAAAGGAAAAGGTTCCCTGTGGTGATGGAACAGTTCTGTATATCTGGATTGTGCTGGTAGTTACATGCATCTACACGTGCGATCACACTGCACACAGATGAGTGCATATAAAATGGGTGAAATCGGTATATGTTCTATGGATTCTACCAATGTTAATTTCCTGTTGGTGATACTGTACCATAGTAATGTATGATGGAATCACTGGGAGAAAACAGGGTGAAGGTACATAGGGTTTCCCTGAATTAGTTTTTGCAGCTTCCTGTGAATCCATAATTATTTAAAAATAAAAACTGAAAAAAAAGTTACTTGGGCTTGTTCTCCCTCATACCCCTTCCCTTACCCCAGTTATGTTATTTATTAAAGCACAGGTTAATTTTGCATCTGTAGTAAATGTTAGGCCCTCCCTTGATAGATCTTTCAACTCCCTTGTTGATTTATTTTCCTTTTTTGAGACTATAAACACTTACATGGTTCCCAAATTCTAAAAGTTATAATTATACAAAGAAGTACACTTGGAAGTATTATGCCATCATTAGCACCATCACCACTTTGGCCCAGTACCTTTTTTCCTTTCCAGCCCATTCCCACGTAACCCCTGTATGTAGGCAATTTGAATAGTCTGCCATTTATCTAAACTTTGTTTCTTTTCTCACAGCTGATCATAATTAGGTACATGTTTAAATTCTCCTTTCATACAAAAAGATACTCGTATTGACTATACATATTCTTTTGTATTTTGCTTTTTTGACTTAACAATATGTTTTGGAATCAGCTCAGAAATTTTGCTCCTATTAAAAAACATTTTTTTTTCTACAGCTGTGCAATACTCCATTGTGCAGATGTACTATAGATATTCAACTGCCCTATGGATGGGCATTTGGGTAGTTTCTAGTATTTTACAATTACAAATAATGCTGTAGTGAATATCCTACATATTGTATTCTCATACTGTTAGAAGGGTGTCTTCAGGGCAAATTCCTAGAAATGAGATTGCTGGGTCAAGAGGTAAATGTACATTTAATTTTCCTGATAGGTTTGTACCATTTTGCATTCCTATCAGCAATGTGTATCTGCTTTCTTAAAACGTCTCTGATGGAATGTATTTATTGTTCTTCAAAATTCTTAAACTATTTGGATAGGTGAGAAATGGCATCTCACTATAGTTTTAGTTTATATTTCTTTAAAGATGGATGAAGTTGAGCATTATAAGAAAAGGACATAATAGGGGTGCCTGGGTGGCTCAGTGGGTTAAAGCCTCTGCCTTCGGCTCAGGTCATGATCCCAGGGTCCTGGGATCGAGCCCCATATCAGGCTCTCTGCTTGGGGGGAGCCTGCTTCCGCCTCTCTCTCTCTCTCTGCCTGCCTCTCAGCCTACTTGTGATCTCTGTCTGTCAAATAAATAAATAAAATCTTTAAAAAAAAAGAAAAAAAAAAGAAAAGGACATAATAGATATCTCTATAAACACAGATATAAAAGTTCTTAACAAAATATTAGTAAATGGAATCTGTCAATACACAAAAAGGATAACATATCACAATGAAGTATAATTTCTTTATTCCAGGAAAGGAAAATTTAGGAAATTAATCAGTGTAATTAATCACATCCATGGAATAAAGAAGAAAAATTATGATTACCTCAATAGGTGCAGAAAATAATGTATTACACAAATTTCAATACCTATTCTTCATAAAAACACTCCACTCAGTAAACTAGAAACAGAAGGAAGCTTCCTCAATCCGACAGAGGACCCCTCTGAAATGTCAACAGCTAACATTATACTTACTGGTCAAAGACTGAATGTTTCCCCCCTAAGAGCAGGAATAAGGCAAGGATGTCTGCTCTTACCACTTCTTCAACATTCTATTGGATCACTTGTCCATATAATAAGGCAGGAAAAAAACACAAAAGGCATATAGATTGGAAAGGAAGATGTTAAACTGTTTTTATTTGCAGACAGTATGATTGTGTATGTAGAAAATCCCAGGAAACCCACAAAAAAATTCCTAGAAGATATAATAAGTGAACTTGGCAAGGCTTCAGGGCTTCCATGTACTATCAATAAACCACTGGAAAATGATAGGTCACATGGGTTATGCATTTGTCAAAATCCATGGAATACTTATGTAAATTAGTTATATGATTTAATTGTATGTACATTTACCTAAACTTAATAAAATTTTAAATAAACCAAGGCAAAGGGTATATAAAGTATATTCTAGTATAATTTGGGTGCTTGCCAATTTGTCCTGAGTTTTCTATTTATTTATTCATTTTTAAAAGATTTTATTTATTTATTTGACAGAGATCACAAATAGGCAGAGAGGCAGGCAGAGAGAGAGAGGAAGGGAAGCAGGCTCCCTGCTGAGCAGAGAGCCCAACACAGGGCTCGACCCCAGGATCCCGAGACCATGACCTGAGCCAAGGCAGAGGCTTAACCGACAGAGCCACCCAGGCACCCTACCCTCTCTGAGTTTTAAAATAAGGTCAGGCTTTATTTAAATTATTTTTGTCAATGTTAAGTCTAAATGTGTCTATAGTTACCCATTCCTTAGATTTCCTGTCTTTCCTAAGAATCTGGGTTTGAATGAACAGTATGGGATTTGGACCCAAATGAAATATTCATGACAAAGTGACAGAGCAAGCATGACATTTATGTACACTTCTTTTGGTCTGACTGCTATAGCATATTTCTTCTTTGAACACTGAATTTGGGATTAAAAAGTCCTGGCTTTAAATTTGGATTATGAATCTAATTAGCTATGCAAACTTGGATTAATTGTATCACAACTTTGAGTATTTTTCTCATTTGTTCAATAGGAATAGCATCATAGTTTCATGAAAATATGAGAGTTAATGTGACAATGACAGCCACACAGCAGAGACCCAATAAATGTTTTTCTTAATCTTAGTGGGGGTATTTTCATTAAATCTCTATTACGGTACTACATAATTTGACATTTTCTTCTACTAGAGGAACCTGAACTATGTAATAGTCTTAATAGTCTTGGCTGCCAACTGCGAGTTTAGGGGATGGGCGTGAGAAGTCTAACATAGAGCTGACGGTGATAACTTCCCTGAGGATCACTATTGTACAGTGGCTTTCTTATAGATATTCCTGTGCTAGCAACTATTCATGAATTCATATTCATTTATTTTCCTCTCTAGATTCTAAAATTACTGGTTAAAAGAAGGAATCATTGGTTAGAACTCTGTTTCTTTATCTCCTAAGGGAATACTTTACTAATTCACTGGTAGAGAAATGGGTTCCTTCTTCTTAAGCTCCATCTGCTTTCTTTCTTGGCTCACCACTTCTTCCCCTAATATGGGACATGCCTATTTCATTCACCCATCAAGACTTTAATGAACATTTATATCAGGCTCTGTAGTTGTGGATCAAGAAATAGATGAAACTTACGGGATGATAAAGTTTTTAGTCAAATGAATAAAGTAAGAAATTGTAGGCTCCAGTTATGGTATCTAGCCTGTTTCAAGAAATTATGCCTTGGTTGCCAGTAATTTGTTGAGAACCTCTTTTTTTCAAAAGCTTAAAGAGACAGAAACTATCTCTCCACCTCTTTTTTTCCCCAATTTAACTACTGTTTGGAATTTTCTTTTGAAATTCTGTTCCCAGGGGCACCTGAGTGGTGCAGTCAGTTGGCATCTGACTCTTGGTTTCAGCTTAGGTTGTGATCTCGGGATCGTGGCATCAATCCTTCAGTTGGGCTCTGCGCTTAAGGCAGAGTCTGAAACTCCCTCTCCCTCTGCCCCTACCCACCACCCTGCTCACTCTCTCTCTAGAATAAGTAAGTAAATCTTAAAAAGAAAGAAAGAAAGAAAGAAAGAAAGAAAGAAAGAAAGAAAGAAAGAAAGAAAGAAAGAAGGAAGGAATTTCTGTTCCCAGAACTGTTCTGCTCCCAAAACAGAAACAAAACTAAGACTCACCTCTGACTCCTTTCAGGAATGTCCAGCACAAACCCAAACATCATCTCGGCAATTTTATTGGAGCTGCACGTGGGGGTCCTGTCCACCTCTACAGCTATGGACAGCATCCTCTGCAGCTGACACACAATCCTGTGTCCAGAACACAGAACACAAGTGAGTGGGAGAATCTGGCAGGAGCCACCTGGCCAGCTGGGAGGTCCCCACCCCTGTACTAAATGATCTTGTGAAGCACAAACTAGGTCACAAAGAACTACTCAAGCCATCAGCGTGCTTTTATTTAGCATTTTCACCTACCTGAATCCCTCTTGTCAGATCATACTATCTGAACCTCTCAGAACCTGTGGTTGAGCTGGAAAAGCAAGCTACTTTTAAATTCAAAAACAGAAACATCTGATCTTAAGGACCTAGAGAACTTTAAGGATCATCTAGTCTATAACTTTTCTATTTTCCAGATGAAAAAACTGGTCCAGAATGACTATTAGTTATTCAAATTTCTTTGATACAGAAGAAAATACATATTTACCATATGGTTTTCCTGTCACTGGTTCCTTTACAATTATCTTTTACTAAGTTCAGTCTCAGAGCTTCAACTGGTGGACTGTGACCCTCTCTCTCATCAGACCTAAATATGGGAGAAAGCCAGGCTGATGTAGCAGAAAGAATCTAGGCTACCCCTCAGAAAGGTGGGCCTGGCCTGAAGTCAGCCTTTTTAAACATGCATTATTATCTGTGACAAAAGAAAGGGCTCTGTTTTCAGAAAAACTGCAGTCAGTAATACGATAGGTGGCCCAGGGGCTTTGGCATCAGATTCTGGCTCTGCAATGACAAGCTGGTCAGCTTTTGACAAATTACTAAACTGCTCTGAGCCCAAGTCTTCTCCTCTCTAAAAAAGGGAGAATAATACCACCTATTCCATAAAGTTGTGAGCGCTATGTGAGATACTGGCAGATATGCACTCATTAATAGTAAATGGTAGTGTCTATTGTTGTTAACATCATGATAAATTGACTTATAGAGGGCCTTATTTTTTCTAGTAATATTTACTTACAATAAATAAAAATATTAATTTATATTATAATAAAATAATTTAGATTATAATAAAGATTTTTCTCCCATTGAAGGAACAGTGTCTGTCTCTCTCTTGGGTCTGTATACTGGGGTTCTAGGATAACCCAACTTTAGGGCCTCCCCCACTCTGTCAAGCAGATGCTTTATTGTTCTGAACATTCTCCTTTCACATATGAGATTTTCTCTTAGTTAAAACCCATGGACCTTATATGAAAATCATTTTGGTGCAACTAGATTATAAAATAGTGTTGTGCATTTAGGCACAAATGCTGTATTTGAAGTGCCAAGTGTGACTGGCTTTTAACAATATGACCGACGTGGCACAGTAGGTTACTTGTGCAAGGACAGGTCTGAATCCTACAATCCTGGCATGTCTCAAAAAATGCCAAAACCACTCTCAACCCCCAAAAGAAATGCTAGGAATCTCTTTTCAGTGTGGTCTAAAGTGATGGGACCTTCCCTGGTCTGAGCCATTGCTGTTATAATCTGTTAGAATCTGCAGGTTAAACTGCTATTCTTCTCCTAGGACTGCAGGAGAGACCTGAAGGTCCTTGAGGACTAGAGGCTGCTAGAACACCCACTATCCATGACTCCTCCTTTTCTATCAGTGGTCAGCTGAAGTGATGAGGAGCTGTGAGCTGGTACTGTCTCATGGAACACCCCCTTTTTTTTGGTTTCACTTTAACTTTGTAAACTTACGTTCATTTAGTTAAGTCTTATTCATCTGAGAGGGAAAGCATCTGCTTGTTTAACTTTGGCATTAGAATTGAGCCTGTAGCCAAACTAAGATAGTCTTTAGTAAGAATCAGCCTATGTTACAAGAGCTTGTTAATTTTGTGGAAACTTAAGAAATGCTGCTGTTCTCTAAAGTAATAAATTCCAACAGCCCTGGGAAAGAAAACTTGTGCCTGCCCCTTACAGCTGATTGGTGTTCTTTGTCAGGTTGGGCTGGGGAGAAGGATGGCTACTGCTGTCCTTTAAGACTCCTGTTCCTGAAGAGGTTTGATTCCCATTTGTGGGCTGAGTTAATCCGTCTTCAGTTACTACTTTGACCAGCCACTTGATGACATCCCTGCAACAGAAAAAAGATAAAAAAAAAAAGTTTAAACTTCTGTCCTTTTAAAAAAAATATATATATATATTTATTTATTTGACAGAGAGAGACAGAGAGAGAGGGAACACAAGAGGGGACAGAGGGAGAGGGGGAAGCAGGGTCCCGCCAAGCAGGGAGTCCAATGTGGGGCTTGATCCTTCCTAGAGCTCTGGGATCACGACCTGAGCCAAGGGCAGACACTTAATGACTGAGCCACCCAGGCACCCCTTAAACTTCTGTCTTATTGTATGATGCTCAAAACCACAGCCTTAACCTGGACTCCGAGGCCCCTAGATTTCCCCAAAGGCAACAAAAAGGGTTCTGAGGTGATTTTCAATATTTAAACAGTCTAATGGAAACCCCACATTTAGTGGTAGTAAGGTTACAAAAGCTAAAGAAATATCAACATTTTTCTGAGTTATTACTGAAAGGTACCTCTAGGGTCAAAGAGTACTATCCGTGGCTTTCTGATTAGGAACATGCATTAAGCAGACAGAAAGTTAGACTGGATGACCACAGAGATCCTTGCTGGCTTTTTATGATTACATGTCATCTACTAATGCTAATAATAGAAGTTTACAGTATGTGCAACGGAGTCATACTTTATGCAGAGTGAAGGCTCTAAAAGTTAGTAAGGTAAAAACATCTCATATGGTCAAAATTACTTTTTTTTTTAAAGTGATCTTTTTTTTTTTAAATATTTTATTTATTTATTTGTAAGAGAGAGAGAGAGAGCGCGAGCACAGGCAGACAGAGTGGAAGGCAGAGTCAGAGGGAGAAGCAGGCTCCCCACGGAGCAAGGAGCCCGATGCGGGACTCGATCCCAGGACGCTGGGATCACGACCTGAGCCGAAGGCAGCTGCTTAACCAACTGAGCCACCCAGGCGTCCCTCAAAATTACTTTTGAAGATCATTTAGGTGACCCAGGTAAAAATGGTGGATTTAATACATACTTCTACTTTTGTTCCTTCCTAAAATCCCACTGATGCTAGAGTCAATAATTCTTTCAAAAATCCGCAAGAAAGAGAAGAAAAGGAAGAGAGACAAAAACAGTGAAATTTTAGAAGATGGAAGGGAAATGAAGTATAATCACAATAGAATATTACATAGTACTGAAAATGAGTATGCTACAGTGATAAATAACAGTATGGACAAACCTTAATACTCCATAATATAAAGTAAAAAATAAAAGTCCCAACAGATTATGTATAGCATGATATCCTGTAATATACAGTAGGAAGGAACTAAAATATAAACATATACTTTACAGGCATTTAGATATAATAAAACTACACAAAAGTGGAAAGGAAATGAAGAACATACAGAATGCTGATCACTTTGGATGCAGGAAGGTGCAAAAGTAGGTGATGGGGGATGGATGTGTGGTTAGATGCAGGTAATTGTCAAGGTCCCAGCCTCTAATTTGGGGGGTGGCTTAAGAGATGCTGATTATAAAACCAGGAGTGACCAATTAACTAGGTAAGGCAGTATGTCATGTTTTAAGGATGATCTTTTTTTAATTTATTTGAGAGACAGAGATCACAAGTAGGCAGAGAGGCAGGCAGAGAGAGAGAGGAGGAAGCAGGCTCCCAAATCAGCAGAGGGCCTGATGTGGGGCTTGATCCCAGGATCCTGGAATCATGACCTGAGCCGAAGGCAGAGGCTTTAACCCATGATTTTTTTTTTTTTTTTTTTAAGAGAGGGAGAGAAATGGGATGGGGGCAGAAGGAGAACGAGAGAAAGAATCTTAAGTGGGCTCCACGCCCAGCACAGAGCCTGATGTGAGGCTCAATCTCACAACCCTGAAATCATGACCTAGTTGAAAATCAAGAATCAGATGCTTAACCGACCTTGCTACCCAGCTTCCCCTTTAAGGATCATTTTTATTTTTTAAATTAACATATAATGTATTATTTGTTTCAGGGGTACAGGTCTGTGATTCATCAGTCTTACACAACACCCAGTGAGAGACAGCAAGAGAGGGAATACAACCAGGGGAAGAGAGAGAGGGAGAAGCAGACTCCCCGCTTAGCAGGGAGCCTGATGAGGGGTTTCATGTGGGGCTTGATGCCAGGATCCTGGGATCATGACCTGAGCCGAAGGCAGATGTTTAACCGACTGAGCCACCCAAGCATCCCTAAGGATGATTCTTAGAATCTAAGTGTATGACTTTAGAAAAGGGATGGATTTTAACTGACTTAGCAGAATTGAGAAAGCTGAAGCCTAAACCAGCAATAGAGAAGAGCAATTCTATTTATTCTATTTAGTCCTATTTACCAAAAAAAAAAAAAAAAAAAAAAAAGGAAAGAAAAAAAGAATCTTCAAAAAGCTGTGCAAATGGCAGTGCAAAGCTTCTTTGAAGGAGAATGAAAGGATATAAGGGAAAATAAGCATGGATGGTTTGTATGCTCTTTAAGAACATTTTAGACTCTACACTACAGGTTAACACTGTGGAGCAATAAAACAGAGGGTCTTTGGACTAGGACACCAGGCACAGCTGGGAGGCAAGGGCACCAAAGCAAAAGAGCAGCACGAAGTAAACACACACATGCTGAACACAGAGACCCTTGCTATTTCCCCACACTTGTCTTCCAAAAACCTGGCATCCCAGTCTTTACCCTTTCTGTAGGAGATTGGAAGTCTTCTCTGAAAAACCCATCCAGCCCAAGAGGAAAGACCTAGACACCAAAGGTATTTTCTAAAAAACGGGCAGTCAGTTCCACCTACAGGGAAGTACAGAAATGACAAGTCCTCCCATGTTCTTGGAGCTTTCATCAGCGGTTGAGTCTGTCACCCTTAAACTCGGATAGACTACCAAGGTCTATCCATATCAGACATGTATGGAAATGTTCTACTATGAGAGATAAAGACCAAAATAACCAACGCCAACTCTCCTCTCCCCCTAAAAAAGCAACTTGGGAGAAAATAAACAAAAACAAAAGGCATCATTAGTATCATTGAAGATATGAGAACATATGGATCCATGAAAGAAGAAAGAACAGAATACTATTAATTAATTTTAAAAAGGAACATTTAGGGACGCCTGGGTGGCTCAGTTGGTTAAGCAGTTGCCTTCGGCTCAGGTCATGATCCCAGTGTCCTGGGATCGAGTCCCACATCAGGCTCCTTGCTTGGCGGGGAGCCTGCTTCTCCCTCTGCCTCTGCCTGCCATTCTGTCTGCCTGTGCTCGCTCTCTCCCCTCTCTCTCTCTGATAAATAATAAAATATTAAAAAAAAAAAAAGGAACATTTAGAGACAAAGTAAAAAAAAGCCCTTGGAAATTAAAAACACAACAATGGAAATAAAAACTCTATTTTCAGGAATAAAGGATGTTTCTAGACTGAATGCCCAGAACAATGGATGAATTACAGACCTACAACAAGCATACTGGGCAAAAAGATTCTAAAAATTTTCAGAGTTAAAAATTAGGGCATATACAAAAAACGAGTAATCAAAGTAACTTACGACTTCTTAACAGCAATTGTGGAAGCTAGAAGAAAATCAAAGATTTCCTTCACTGTTCTGTAGAAAAGCTATTTCCATCCTAAATATCTATACAGTCATCAATCAACATATGAGAATATAAATATTTTCAGACATATAAGATCTCAAAAATTTTACTTCCTACATCCATTTCTAAGAAGCTACTGGAGACTGGGGTGCCTGGGTGGCTCAAGGGGTTAAGCCTCTGTCCTCAGCTCAGGTCATGATCTCAGGGTCCTGGGATCAAGCCCCGCATTGGGCTCTCTGCTCAGCAGGGAGCATGCTTCCCCCTTTCTCTCTCTGCCTGCCTCTCTGCCTACTTGTGAACTCTGTCAAATAAATAAATAAAATCTTAAAAAAAAAAAAAAGGAAGCTACTGGAGACTGATCCATCAAAATGATGGAGTAAACCAAGAAAGAGAAGATATAGGACAAACACACACAAAAGATGCAACTTTGGAAAGAAGTAAAGGAAATTCTCACATTTATGATAAAAAATGGCAAAGAGGACAACCAATCCAGACTGAAGGAGGTCTTTTTTTTTTTTTTTTAAATTTATTTGACAGATAGAGATCACAAGTAGGCAGAAGGCAGGCAGGCAGGCAGAGAGAGAGAGGGAAGCAGGCTCCCTGCTGAGCAGAGAGCCCGATGCAGGGCTCGATCCCAGAACCCTGAGATCATGACCTGAGCCGAAGGCAAAGGCTTAACCCACTGAGCCACCCAGGTGCCCCCTGAAGGAGGTCTTTAGGAAGAAGATGACTACCCAGTGCAAATGAACATCTTTAGGGGAGATTTAGACCAAACAGAGAATTTAGGGTTGACTTCCAATATGCACAAAGAATACAGGGGAACTAAAAGTAAGGCAATTATTAACTCTAAGGAAACACAAAGGTATAAATGAAAGGAAAAGTAATCATAGTTTAGTACTTGGCTCAACTCTGACTAGCACACATAGTCCAGTAATAGAAACACTGAATATTGATCTGAAGAAAATTATGATATAAATCAATTAGTATGGGGGCTGGGAAATGTGTGTGTCAGGGAGGAGGTAGGGAGGAAAATGAGCTAACTTCTTATCCTTCACGTAGAAAGTCAACAAATAATAGCTAATAATGGAAAATCAAGAATTAGCAACACAAGCACGTTATTTAGTCATACAGAGGTAAATATCCAAAAAATCACTTAAACAAGTAAAGTGATTACCCTTGTGGGAAAGGAAAATGCAGGTGAAGGGACTTGGGAACTAGTGTATTTCTTAAATCTTATAGAACTAGTTTACTCTGTATGCACAGTTAAGAAAAGAAAAGAAAGCCCCATATGAACGGGTACTATAGGGACTGAATTGCTATCTCTCCCTCTTTTTAAAAACTACTATCTTTGAGACAAGAAATAACAAATGCTCGCGAGGTTGTGGAGAAAAAGGAATCCTCATGCACTGCTGGGAATGTAAATTGGTACAACCACTGGGGAGACAGAATGGAGGTTCCTCAAAATTTAAAAACAGACATACCATTATCATCTAGTAATCCCACTACTGGGTATTTAAAGAAAATGAAAACATGAATTCAAAAAGATACATACACCTGTTCCGTATGGATAGATGTTTTTGTGATTTCTCCCACAAAACCGACCATATGGACATGCATGTACACAGGCAGGCTAAGGAATGTTGTTTGTGAGCTTATGCTATGTGAATAGCCTTGGAAGCCTGGTTGTTTGAAATACATTTTCTGGCCTCTGGGTCAGAACTGGCCCTTCTGTTCTGGACACCAAGGGCTACAATTCATGTCTCACATGCCCTCCTACTCTATGCTGGGCTGACTTCCTGGAATGGAATCCTGGAGGGGAGGCAGACACACAGAGCCCAGGTTCCTTGAAAATATAGAAATACGGTAACATGGAAATGCAGCTTGCTCCAAACTGCATGTAGGCAAACAAATATTTAACTTCAAACCCTGTCATTTACCCTATAAATATGGCCCTTATGGGAATGGTCAGTTAGAAGTCTCGCCCGAGGGGAGGATGCTCTGCCCAGGCTTCTCAGTCGGGACTTCAGCCTGGCTGTCCACGGGGCTTCCCCAGCTGCTGAGGCTGGATGTTGTTAAGTACCTGATTTGATGTGACTTTGCCTTATTCTCATGTTTTGTATATTATTACCTTCATCTATGCATAGGTCCATTTCCTTTTCTGTTTCTACTAGGCTTCTATAATAATTAATAATAATAATATTAATAATAGAGTTTTCTTTCCTTTTTGAGAAGGAAACATGGCTGATGTGAGTCTTTTGTTCAGAACAGCACCTATGTTCTATGTAGCATTATTTATAGTAGCTAAGACATGGCAGTAACTCAAGTGTCCACCAACAGAATGGATAAAGGAGAAAGAATGAGATCTCGCCATTTGTGAGAACATGGATGGACCAAGAGGGTATTATGCTAGATGAAGTAAGTCACAGAAATACAGATATCATTTGATTCCACTTATTTGTGGAGTCTAAACAAAAGAAAAAACCAGAAACAGACTCATAAATACAGAAAACAAATTGGTGGTTGCCAGAGCACAAGGGGTGGGAGGATGAGGAAAGCGGGCGGAGGGGGTTAGGGCGCACGGGCTACCAGTTATGGAATGAATGAGTCACATGGCTGAAAGGTACAGCATAGGGAATGTAATCAGTGATATTATAGCAATGTAGTGTGGTGACACATGGTGGCCACACTGTGGTGAGCAAAGCACAACATACAGTTGTGTCCAATCAGTACGCTGTACACCTAAATCTAATACAACATGTATCAGCTATATTCCAATTAACAAAAACTCATCTTTAAGGTTTATGTACAATAAATTGCACACAGGTTTTTACCTGATAAGCTTGATAAATAGATGTATACATCTGTGTAACCACAACCTCAATCTAATATCCATCTCTTAGTGAATCAAAAACAACAAGTTTTTCCTTCATCTGAACAGATGATTATTCTTGTTGATAAAAAGCAAAATAGAGGATCTGGCTTGACTATGAAGCCACAAATGCCTACCTTTAAACCTTAAACCCGAGATCACACTCTGCATAGTGCAAAGTAGAAACGAAAGCAACTGACATGACTGGGTCAAGTAGGTCTGTCCCTCGTCTTCCACTCAGTCCAGTGCCTATGCTCACAGAGCAGAATGGTTGCTAGAGTTGCTCTCATTAATTAAACTGTCGTTTTTCCATTCAAAACACAACTATGCGGGACTCCTGAGTGGCTCAGTTGGTTAAGCAGCTGCCTTCGGCTCAGGTCATGATCCCGGCGTCCTGGGATCGAGTACCACATCGGGCTCCTTGCTCCACAGGGAGCCTGCTTCTCCCTCTGCCTCTGCCTGCCATTCTGTCCGCCTGTGCTCGCTCTCTCTCCCTCTCTCTCTGATAAATAAGTAAGTTAAAAAAAAAAAACACAACTATGCTATTCTGTGCTTTTTGTAGATTCTCTACTTACTGGTTTTCTATCCTACAGTCATTAACATTTAAGCTACATAAAATGCCATGTCTTGGAAAATGAAGACAGCCATGCAAACTAAGCAGGGAAGCTGGATGATGCTCAAAACAATATGAAGGTTCCTCCTTTTCTACTGAAGTAGTTATAACAGTTAATATCCTACATTGGCCCACAGAATACTATTTTTAACAAACATGCAAGAACATATGGGAACATAAACATGAATGGAAGAGTTTCAAAGGATGCTGGTACTTTAGTCTGGCAAAAACCATTTCCAAAAAAAGCAAGAGTTGTAATTCGCAGAGGAAAATTCCAGCCTGAGATCACCACCCCAGAAATCACAATTTCTCCCACCGATATGGTGTCTCCCTGCTCTGAAGCTTCCAGAAGCTCTCTCTTGCCCTGATTCTACAAAAAAGAACACATGCTTCCTAGCTACCATTTTGTCCTGGATTGTTAGCCACATGACCTATTATCATATATTACTTTTTAGAAACTAGTAGTGACAAGTAAGTTATTTTGAGTTACTCAGGAATATGAAAATAAATCGAGGTTTATGAAAGCTGTGAAAAGTTTTGCATAGTTAAGATCTCCCCTTGGGTCTCCTGAGGCTGTCTGGACAATTCTGAAATACACCAAAGAACATCTGATGATCTTGAGAAAAACCACGAAGGCTGAAGTGCCTAGCACAGAGCTGGTACAGAGAGGTTTTTCTTTTAGTATCACCTATAGTTTTGTTTTGAAAAGATATTTATTTATTTCACAGAGAGACAGACACATACAATGAGAGAGGGAACAGAAGTAGGGGGACAGGGAGAGGGAGAAGCAGGCCGAGCAGAGCCCAATGCGGGACTCGATCCCAGGACCCCAGGATCATGACCTGAGCCAAAGGCAGCTGCTTGCTTAATGACCAAGCTGCCCAGGCACCCTGTAGGATCATCTATAGTTTTGTGGTTTTTTAAAAGATATTATTTATGTATTTGACAGAGAGAGATACACAGAGAGAAAGGGAACACAAGCAGGGGGGCTAGGAGAAGGAAAGCAGACTTCCTGCTGAGCAGGGAGCCCGAAGTGGGGCTCGATCCCAGGACGCTGGGATCATGACCTGAGCTGAAGGCAAACTCTTAATGATTGAGCCACCCAGGTGCCCCAGATCATCTATAGTTTTAATAGCTATCACTGTTATACTATCAAGTGACTCTAGCCTCATCCCCACAATGTTCTCGAGGCTTGAGTCGCTGCCCACCTATGCTCCCAACCTCTCGTCAGCCCCGGGCTCAGACCCTGGTTACCTGACATTGTGGGGCTGCTTGTCGCAGGACAGCACAGTGCTTGCAATGGACTGCTGCAGGTGCTGTCGCTGCCTCCTCAGGATCTGCTGGAAGTCATCCTCCAGGGTCTGTACCACATAACGTAGAAAAAGGACTCGCCCAGGCAGATTCTGTCCCTGTGGGGGCAAAAAAAGAGAAGTATTTCCCTCAATTTCCTGATGACAGTGAGTATTGGGCTCTCATAAATATGCAGACCAAGGGAAGGCCATGCGGCAACAAGTTTGTACCTAAAAGAAGTTCCTGAGAGCAGGCAGTCTACGTCATTAGAAAAAAGGGAAAATAGGGCAGTCTTGGAGCCTGGAGCCTCAGGACTATAGGCTTCCTAATTTTAAGAGACATATAGCCATGAGAAGTCAGTCTCTCACTGAACTTGACTATCAGTCTCAGGATAAACCCCAAACTGTGGCTATCAGAACAGAAAGACAAAAACTGGTTCCTAAATGACCCTGCTGGGCTGCTGATTGAGCAGTCAAGATATCCATACCACTGCTAAACTTCTAGTAATGTGAGCTGATGCATATCTTCATTGTTCTAGCAAGTCTAAGTTGGGTTTTCTGTTACAGTGAAATGATCCTAACTGAGAAAGCCCAACTGATGTAGGTAAGAATGTGGGCTTTGATGGCACACAGACCTTACGTATTTATTTTTGCTTGACGTTTTTAAACTCAGATCCACACCTTATTCAACTTGTCCTTCTTAGTCTCAGTGTCTCTGTGATTTACGTGGTGATAACCATAACCATACCAAAATCACTGTAAGGACCTGTGACACACCAGGCAGACATAACACCATTTGCTGGTTTCCCTTTACTGGGAGACAAGTGCTGGGACCCAGGTCCAGGAGCTCAGGCTTTGAAAATTCAAAGAACGAGGCCCTGAACCATTGCTGGACTCTTAAGCTTTTCAAACACTACGGGGTAAGCATATACTCTGAGAATATATACTCAGGGACTAGGGTATGGTTTAGTCAGCAGGAAGAAGAATAAACATGGTAGGCACAAATAATTTTTTCCTTTTTAAAGAGGAGGTGGGGATGGATAACCTTGTCTTCCAAATGTGTGTATTTTTCTCTTATCTTTATTAATTGGTGCAAATGATGTTTTAAAAAATCAAGTACTTGTGCTAGATTTATGATGGAAGTCTTCCACTAACACCTCGCACTCTCCACTACTGCTTGCCCCCTGCAGTACCTTAGAGGGAAATTTTAAACTCTTTCTTCTGAAAGTTAACCTAATCATCTCTAAAAAGACCTTCTACACTGTTGGTGGGAATGCAAGCTGGTGCAGCCACTCTGGAAAACAGCATGGATGTTCCTCAAAAAGTTGAAAATAGAGCTACCCAATGACCAGCAATCGCACTACTGGGTATTTACCCTAAAGATACAAATGTAGTGATCCAAAGGGGCACGTGCACCCAAATGTTTATAGCAGCAATGACCACTGTAGCCAAACTGTGGAAAGAACCTAGATGTCCATCAACAGATGAATGGATAAAGAAGAGGTGGTATGTATATATTTACATATACATATATACACACACACATACACACAATGGAATACTATGTAGCCACCAAAAACCCAAAACCTTCCTATTTGCAACAAGGCGGAGGGAACTAGAGGGTATTATGCTAAGTGAAATAAGTCAATCAGAGGGCGACAATTATCATATTATCTCACTGATTTGAGGAATTTAAGAAACAAGACAGGGAAGGGAAGGAAAAATGAAACAAGATGAAACCAGAGAGGTAGATAAACCATAAGAGACTCTTGGTTTCAGGAAACAAATTGAGGGTTGCTGGAGTGGAGAGGGATGGAAGGGATGGGGTGGTGGGGTGATGGACATTGGGGAGGGTATGTGCTATGGTTAGTGCTGTGAATTGTGTTAAGACATGATTCATAGAGCTGTTCCCCTGAAATAAATAATACATTATATGTTAATTTAAAAAGGGACAATGTCAAATAGAAAAAGAAAAAAAAAGGTGCTCTGATCACTATTTCTTGATTTATTAACTTTAGACGTTACCTATTGGCTTCTGCTGTGCTAGATAAGGATTTAACTTACTGTGCCATTTTCCTGCTCTTCCTAAAATAACTATCTCAATTTATGTTCCAACATCTATAGATAGTATCTCTTGACTCCCCACTTGGGATTGAGATAAAGATGTTATAGCAATCCTACTATTCTCAGAGATCCTATCCCTTTTCATCCCCTAATCTTTATCTTCTATGCTTTTGTTTTCTGTCAAGGCTAATAAAATTCCTTTATGCCTTGTATATAAATTGATTCTAAATATTATAAATAAATAGTATTTACAGTATGAATACTACGTTAAAATTATTTACTATGGCACAGGAGAGAGACTGGTGGCTATGCTTTTGAGAGAGAGAAACATCTGGGTTACAAGGCTCTTTATGTGGGGACTAGCAGTCTTCCATGGACTGATGATGGAAATCCATATAATAGTATATTAAGAAAATCATTCCTTTCTTCTGAAGCTTTTTGTTTTTCCCAAAGTTTCTTTTCTTTATTCTCTGTACACTGCCTACAGTGAACACTTTGGTTCTTTCAACTCCTCAAGAATGGTGTTGAATCTTGAGAATACCTGTCTTTTCCAATTTTTTTCATTTTTAAAACTTTATTATTAAACCTCAAAAATTTACCCATTTTAAAAATACAATTCAATGATTTGTTGTAAGTTTATTGAGTTTGGCAGCTACGAGCATCAATTTTTAGAACATCCTCATGGGGTACCTGGGTGACTCAGTTGGTTAAGTGTCCAATTCTTGGTTTCAGCTTAGGTCATGATCTCATGGGTCATGAGATTGAGTCCCATGATGGGCTCCATGCTCAGTGTGCAGTCTCCTTGAAAATTCTCTCCCTCTGCCTTTCCCCATACTCATGAGTGCTCATTCATTCTAAAATAATGTTAAAAAAGAACATCTTCATTATTGAAATGAGATCTCTCATGCCTATTTACAGTTAATTCCCATTCCCACCTCTAGCCCCAAGTAAAAACACTTCTCTACTTTGGGCTCTACTGTTTTGCCCTTCTGGACATTTCATATATGCAGAATTATACAGTATGTGACCTTGTATACGTGGCTTCCTTTTACTTAGTTTAATATTTATTTTGAGGTCTGTCCATGTCATAAGCATGTTATCAAGAGCTCGTTTTTTAAAATTACTGAATAGTATTCCCATGTACAAATATAGCACATTTTGCTTACCCATTCAATTGTTGATGGACATTTGGCCAGTTTCCACTTTTCGGTTATCATGAATAATGCTGCTATGAACATTCACATGTTAGCCTTTATTAGACATATATTTTCAGCTGGGGGGTCAGTATCTGGAAGTGGAAGAGCTAGGTCATATGAAAAGCTTATGTTTGATTTTTTTTAAAAAACTGCCAAACTGTTTTCTGAAGCGGCTGTACCATTTACATTCCCACCAGCAATTTATGAGACTTCCTATATCTCTACTGTCTTGGAAACATTTGTTATTTCCTGTTTTCTTTTCTTTTTTTTTTAAAGATTTTATTTATTTATTTGACAGAGAGAGGTCACAGGTAGGTAGAGAGACTGGCAGAGAGAGAGAGAGCGGGAAGCAGGCTCCCTGCTGAGCAGAGAGCCCGATGTGGGACTCGATCCCAGGACCCTGAGATCATGACCTGAGCCGAAGGCAGCGGCTTAACCCACTGAGCCACCCAGGCGCCCCTATTTCCTGTTTTCTTTGTAAATTTGTGGTAAAAAACATGTAACAAAGTTTACTATTATAACCATTTTTAAGTGTATGGTTTAGTACTGTGAAGCATATTCACATAATTGTGCAACAGATCTCCAGAACTTTTCTATCTTGCAAGATGAAACTCTACACACATTGAAAAATAACACCCAATTTCCCCCTTCCCCTAGACCCTGGTAACCCAAATTCTATTTGCTTAAAAAAAATTTTTTTTTAATTTAAGTAGGCTCCACGACCAGTGAAGAGCCCAACATGGGGCCCAACACAGGGCCTGAATCCACAATCCAGAGTTCAAGACATGAGGTGAAATCAGCTGTTGGACACCCAACCAAGTGAGCCACCCAGGTGCTCCCATTTCTTTTTTATATTAATATAACTACTATAGACAGTTCAGGTACATCAAATTATATACTGTATTTTCGTAACTGGCTTATTTCACTTAGTATTTTGTCTTCAATATGCTACCATCCATGTTGTAGCATATGGGAGGATTTCCTTCCTGTTTAAAGCAAAATTAATGTTTCATCTTATCTGTATATACCACATTTTGTTTACCTAGTCATCTGTTGATGGACACTTCAGTTACTTCCACTTCTTGGCTATTGTGAATAATGCTGCTATAAACATGGGTGTGCAAATATCTCTTCAAGACCCTTCTTTCAATCCTTTTACATATATACCCCTGTGGGAATATATGAAGTGGGATTAATGGATCATATGGTAATTGTTTTAATTTTTTGAAGAAACACTATATAATCTTCCACAGGGGCTATGTTATTTTATAATCCTACCCACAGCAGGCAAGGGATCTAATTTCTCTACATCCTTGCCACTATTTATTTTCATTAAAAATGTTTGCTTTAAGTAGGCTCCACGACCAGCACAGAGCCCAACATGGGGCCCAACACACTGTTGAGTGTGAAATGATATCTCATCGTAATTTTGATTTGCATTTCTCTGTGATTAGTGATGTTGAGCATCCTTTCACATGCTTATTGGCTATTTGGATATCATCTTTGGAAAAATGTCTATTCTAGTCCTTTGCCCATTTTAAAATCAGGTTAGTTTGCTGCTCAATTTTTTCTTTAATTCTGTCAGTTTTGTAGTGAAATATTTAAATGTTGTTGAGTTATAGGAGTTCTTTGGATATTCTGGATATTAATATCAGATGTGACTTTTTAAAAAATATTTATTTGAGAGAGAGAGCGTGCTAGCACAAGCAGGGGCAGCAGCAGCAGGCAGAGGGAGAGGGAGAAGTAGGTTCCCTGCCGAGCAAGGAGCCTGATGTGGGGCTCAATCCCAGAACCCTGAGATCATGACCTGAGCTGAAGGCAGATGCTTAACCAACTGTGCCACCCAGGCACCCCCAGATATGTGACTTTCGTTTTCTCCCATTCCATAGACTGCCTTTTCACTCCTGTGTTCTCTGATGCACAGAAGTTTTAAACTTTGATATAACTCCATTTGTCTTTTTATTTGCTCATGTCTTTGGTGTCATACCAGAGAAAACAAAGCCAAATCCATTGTCATGAAGGTTTCCACTATATTTTCCTAACAGTTTTATCATTTTTGGTCTGATGTCAGAGATCTTCATTCCATTTAGAGTTAATTTTTGTATATGGTATTAGAGAAGAATCCAACTTCATTCTTTTGCATATGGCTATCCAGTTTCCCCAAAACCATTTGTTGAGACTATCTGTTCTCCATTGAATTGTCTTGGCACCTTTGATAAGTGTCACTTGGCCATACTCACAAAATTTTTTGGAGGGGGATTCTCCATTTTATTCCATGTGTCTGTATGTCTGGCTTTATGAGTACTACACTGTTTTGATGACTGTAGCTTTATATTTAAAATCAACAAGTATGAATAGTCCCATTTTGTTCTCCTTTTTCAAGGTTGTTTTGGTTACTCAGGGTCTTCTGAAATTCCATATGAATTTAGGATAAATTTTTCTATTTCTGCAAAAAGTGCTGTTGGGATTTTGATAGGGACTGTGCTGATTCTGTGGATTACTTTGGGTACTACTGACATCTTAACAATATTAATTCTTTCAGTCTATGAGCATGAGATATCTTATCATTTATTTATGTCTTCTTTATTTTCTTTCAGTAAAGTTTTATAGTTATCAGTGTACAAATTATTTGTCTCTTTGGTTAGGTTCACCCCTAAGAACGTATTCTACTGTTCTTGATAATTTAGTTAATAGAACTGTTTTCTTAACTTCTTTTTCAGATTGCTAGTATACAGAAATGCAATTGCTTTTTTGTGTCTTGATTTTGTATCCTGCAACTTTGCCGAATTTGTTTATTGGCTCTAACAATTTTTCCGTGTCGAATCTTTAGGGCTTTCTTCATATAAGATCATGTTGTCTATGAATAGAGATAATTCTGCTTCTTGCTTTTCAATTGGGATGTCTTTTATTTCCCTTCCTTGCCTAACTGCTTTGGTTAGAACTTTCAATACTATGTTGGATAGAAGAGACAAAAGTAGGTATCCTTACCTTATTCCTAATCTTGGAGGAAGAGCTTCAATATTTCGACACTGAATATGATGTTTGCTGTGGGCCATATAGTACTTTTATGAGATAGTTTCCCTCTATTCCTAGTTTGTTGAGAGTTTTTATGAGGAAATGTGTAGAATTCTATCAAATGCATCTTTTGCCTCAACTGAGGTGACCATGTGGTTTTGTCTATAATTCTGTTAATGTAGTGTATTTCACTGACTGATTTTTGTAGACTGAACCATCCTTGTATTTTCAGATAAATCCCACTTGATTATGATGTATAATCCATACAACATGGTGTTCAATTTGGTTTACTAACATTTTGCATCCATGTTCATAGGGATATTGGACTGCAGTTTTCTTCTAGTGTCTATCTGGCTTTAATTATTAGGGTGATTGCTGGTTTCATAAAATGAAGATACTTTATATGATATCTATCTTTAAAAATCTACTGGGGGGGCACCTGGGTGGTTCAGTGGGTTAAAGCCTCTGCCTTTGGCTCAGGTCATGATCCCAGGGTCCTGGAATCAAGCCCCGCATCGGGCTCTCTGCTCAGCAGGGAGCCTGCTTCCTCCTCTCTCCTCTCTCTCTGCCTGCCTCTCTGCCTACTTGTGATCTCTATCTGTCAAATAAATAAATAAAATCTTAAAACAAAACAAAACAAAAATCTACTGGGACTTAATTAGTGGCCTAACACATGGTTTATCCTGGAACATGTCCCACGTGCACTAAGAAGAAGGAGCATGCTGTTATTGGTAGAATATTCTGCATATAACTGTTAGACCTGGTTGGTTTATTGCAAAGTTTATTTAATTTTTTCTCTTTCCTTACCTATCTTCTATTCTGGTTATTCTATTCATTAATGTGAGTGGGGTATTGAAGTCTCCAATTATTAATATAGAACTCTCTATATTTTCCCCTTCAATTCTGTCTTTGCTTCATATCTTGACTGCTTATTATTAGGTACATAAATATTTATGATTGTTGTATCTTACAGCTGTATTGAATCTTTTAATTAATATATAATGTACTCCTTTGTGTATTGCAAAATTTTCTGATTTAAAGTTTATTTTGTCTCATATTAGTACAGTTTTGGTTACTGTTTTCATGAAATATCTTTTCCCATTCTTTCACTTTCAACCTACTTGTGTCTTTTGATGTAAAGTGAGTTTCTTGCAGATAGCATGTAGTTGGATCATGTGTTTTTATCTATTCTGCTAATCTATGTCTTTTGACTGGAGAGTTTAATTCATTTACATTTACAGCAATTACTGATAAGGAAGGATGCACTTCTGTCATTGTGCTGTTTTCTAAATGCCTTATAGCTTTTTTGTTCCTTATATCCTATATCATTGTCTTTTGTCTTAGTTGATATTTTTATAGTGAAAGTTTTAAATTCTTTTGTCATTTTCTTTTGTGTATTTCTATAGCTATTGTCTTTGTGGTTACCATCATGACTGACTTTAATATTCTGATGCTCTAATTTGAATTCATACAAGTTTAACTTCAATAACATAAAAACTGTTCCTTTATAGGTCTGTCACCCATTTGGTTGTTGATGTCACACAACTATACCCTCATACAAACAAATTAGTAATTCTTTTAAATGATTATCTTAAATTATGTAGAAAGCAAAATGTGGAGTTTCAAAGTTTTAATAATACTAGCTTTTAGACTAATAATTATGAAACTTGAATTAGTCACTTAACCATATACAAAACCAAATGTTATAAAATGTTGTTATAATAATAGTAGTTTTTATAATTGCCTATATATTTACCTTCACTGACATCTTTATTTCTTCGTATGGCTTCAAGTTACTATCAGTGTTCTGTTTTACTCTGCAGGATTCCCTTTAGGCTTTCTTGCTGGGCATGGCTGGTGGAAATGAACTCCCTCAGCTTTTGTTTATCTGGGGATGTCTTTATTTCTGTCTCATTTTTGAAAAATAATTTTGTTGAATAAAGCAATCTTGGTTGAGTTTTATTCTTTAGCACTTTGACTATATCAGCTTACTACCTTCTGGCTTCTAAAACTTCTGATGAGAAATCTGCTGATTATCTTATTGAGATCCTGATGGGATGTGTTGCTTCTCTCCTGCTCTCCCTCATTTTTGAAGGATAGCTTTGCTGGATATAGTATTTTTGGCTAATAGCTTTTTTTTTTCCTTCAGCACTTTGAATATATCATTCTATTGCCTTCTGCTTCCAAGGTTCTGCTGAGAATTTTCTGAAAATCTTATGCAACCTCTCATGTATATGGTAAGTCACTTTTCTCTTGCTGTTTTCAAGAGTCTGTCTTTAACTTTTGACACTTTGACTGTATCATGTCTTGGTATGAGTCTTTAGTTTAACCTCATTGGAATTGAGCTTCATGAAATTGTATGTCTATTTCTTTCCTCAGATTTGGGAAGTTCAGGGTCACTATTTTTTTCAAATAAGCTCTCTGCTCCTTTCTCTCTTCTCTTCAGACTCCCATAATGCATATATGGTCCACTTAATGATATCCCATAGTCCCTTAGGCTCTCTTCAATATTATTCATTTTGTTTTCTTTTTGTTCCTCTGTCTCAATGATTTCAAATAACCTTCCTTCAAATTCATTGACTGTTTTCTTCTACCTGTCAAGTCTGCTGTTGAATCCCTCTAGTGAATTTTTCAGTTCAGTTATTATACTTTCCAGCTCCAGAATGTTTGATTCTTTCTAATAGTTTTTTAATATTCTCATTTTGTTCGTGCATCATTTTCATGCTTCAGTTAGTTGTCTATCCCTGTTCTCTTTTAGCTCCTTGTGCATTTTTTAAGAAGATTTATTTATTTATTTATTTATTTTTAAGATTTTATTTATTTGTCAGAGAGAGAGGGAAAGAGAGCGAGCACAGGCAGACAGAATGGCAGGCAGAGGCAGAGGGAGAAGCAGGCTCCCTGCTGAGCAAGGAACCCCATGTGGGACTCAATCCCAGGATGCTGGGTTCATGACCTGAGCCGAAGGCAGCTGCTTAACCAACTGAGCCACCCAGGCATCCCAAGATTTATTTATTTATTTATTTTAGAGAGTGAGTGTGTGCACACATGTGCATGCATGAGAAGGAGGGACGTGCAAGAGCAGAGGGAGAGGAAGAATCCCAAGCCAACTCTGTGCTGAGCACAGAGCCTGTTGCAGGGCTTGATCCCATGACAACCTGAGCCAAAATCAAGAGTTGAACACTTAACTGACTGAGCTACCCTGGCGCCCCTCCTTGTGCATTTTTGAGATAGTTTAAAAACATTTTTTGTTAGGAAGTTGAGAGATCTGTGTTACTTTATGGTTGGTTTCTAGAGTTTTATTCTGTTCCTCTGACTGGGACATAATTTCCAGTTTCTTCATATGCCTTGTAATCTTTAGTTGAGGTTTAAGCATTTGGAAAAAACAAACACCCTTCTCAGTCTATTCACTGAGTTCATGCAGGGTGAGATCTTCACCAATTAGCCTGAATAAAGGTCCTGGATTTTCTTAGAACTTTCCTGGGGATATGTTTTCTCTGGGCTTGTATCTGTGCTTTTATCTGTCTTAATTTCCTAAATGACTTGCCTTTGTTTCTTCTCAGGAATGCAGCCTCCTGCTCCCCTGGTACTGCCTGTGGAACTACAAAATTCCTGAAGCTCTAACATGTGGCAGTGCTCACCTCTCTTTTCAGCAGCTTTCAAATTATACCACTATTCCCATTAGTGATTTGAGTCATGTGAGACAAAAACTATCCGTTGGGCAGCTCCCTAACAAGCCAAGGCACTGGACTCAAAGTCGACTCTTTTGTTTCCACCCTGAGGGAGGAGCTGAGATGTGTGAGGTTTCCTACCAGTTGCACCATTCTACGGTAGGTAGAGGAGGGGCATGGACACACAAAATAACCCTGATTTCCTACTCCTTTCATTGAGTCCTTTCTTAATTATGCATTTTCTTGGGTACTAGAGATTCTCAATTATCTCCAAAGTTTTCACAGAAGTATACTGGTCCATATATTTTTCTTAATTTGGCATTTCCATTGGAGAACAATAGCCTGGAGCTCCTTTGTCTATCATCTTGGTGATGTTTCCCAGATAATTCTTAAAGTCCTAAATTATTTTGTTCCAATCCGGAGTGAATGCTCTCTAGGTCTACTATTCAACATAATTTTAGGAATTCTATTATTCTCTTGGAGAAATCTCGTGTTCCCTGGATCCTGTGCCTCCCTCTTTATTACTCCTCCATTCTCATTCTTTTGATCCATACCTTTAGGTAACCAAAGAAATGGGGTGAGGGGGTATTTTTTCAAGTTCCTACATGTCTTTATGTTACACTCACACTTGAATAATAGTTTGGTTGAGTTTAGAATTCTAAGTTGAAAGTAATTTGTTCCATCCAAGTGCTTTGGGTGAGCAGATAGAAAGCTGGCAATTAAGTTTAAGGATCCCTAGAAATCAGAATGCGGAAGAGTTTTTCTGGAATACCAACTCTATACTAGGTGCCTTTGTTTATGACAGATAGTTCATTCAATGTTTTTAGACAATAAACCCTCTGACTTTCCCCCTGAAATTAGGTAGCCTGATGACTGAAATTTCTGTACTCAAGAATGGAGAGGTTGTCAGTTCTATCTACAAATTTTTAACAAAGTTATGGCCTATCTCTGAAAACTCTCTGCTCTAAAGGGTAGATTTTCTCACTCCTTGGCTGCATGTATTATAGCCTGTGGCTTTCTCTGTCTAGCTTCACCAGTAACAATCTTACATTTCCTTTAGTTCTTTTAGGTTTCATTCAGATCTGTTGCCCTTCCCCTTCTTAAGATTCCATTTAAAAGAATAGTAAAGGAATAGATAAAGATAAGATATAAATCCATGTCAATGAAGATAAGGGGAAGGATAAGTGAATGTACTTAATTTTGAATTAGAAGACAGCATATACCATTTTAACAGGGATTTTTTGGTGGGTATGGGAGTACAAGGAGGGAATAAGGTCAAAGACTTTACTACTAGATTTGCCATCACTTCTGTTTCTAATTAAGACTTGCGCAAAAGACACACCCTCATAATTGTTATGTTACCTCTTCCTCCATGACGTAAGTGAGCAGCTTCCAGTCCCACTCCACTGTCTTGGCATTAGCTGGATGTAGCCTGAAAGTCAAATGACACCAATTAGAATTCTGGAGAGTTCAGTGGAAGAGGGGATGGGATGTGGAAGATGACAGAAACAAGAAACCTCCTTTTATTCTCACTACTCTTGCCCATCCTTTGACATGATACCATGTCACCTGAGGATAGTGCAACTTTCACTATCCACTTCTCTTTTGGAAGGCACTAGTAACCCAATTTTGCCTTGAAGAAATCAATACTTTATTACTCTAGCCCATTAGTTTTATCTACTAGGATCCTATGATGAAGCCTATGAAGCATATTTAGCCAATCATGATATTCTATCCTTCAGTTCACAGTGATTGGTTTAAAAAAGAGCTCATGTCCTATGTTATGGCAATTAAAGCCCGTAAGACTCAACTTCAGAAATCTTGTGTGATTATAAAGGAAGTGGACTCTCTGTCCCATAAAAGCTGGAAGCTGAAAAGACTACTAAGTAGATCCTGAAAAGAAGAGCAAAGCAGGACTGAAAAATGGATCCTGGTAACAATTTTGAACTGAATTAAATCTTATTCCTAGGTTTCTAGTAACATGAATAATCAAATTCTCTGTTATCAGATGTTAAAGCTAGTTTGGATTGGGTTTCCTGTCACTTGCAACCCAAATAACACTGACATACTACGTCACACTCTTGAATGGTTAGCTGAGTCAAGCTTAGGCAAGAGAAAGCTGTGCCCTGAGTCCAGGTTCCCTAGGAGAGTCACCAACATCTAAGGTTCATACTGTTGAATTTTCATGAGAAGCATATAGGCCTCCTTTAGGACATCCACGGTTTCGGAGCCACTGAGCAGGATTTTCTGGATGATGTGAGCCACAATTTCTCTGGGTGGGTAATGCTGGGGTGACACAAAGTCCATCAAAAACTGCACAGTCCCCAGGGGAAAATTTTCTTCAATGGTGTTTGTTACCATTCTTAGTCTTCGATGAGGAATGGGTTCTAATTTTTGACCCTTACTCTGTAGAGATAAAAAGAAGAAATTAGGATAGGTTTCTACAGACATAAAAACAAAAGGTTCTGAAACAGGTTGAAGACAGCAAAATTTTCCATGCATTTGAAATATTCATAATTTAAAAAGAAAAAGACTGAAAAGCCTTATCTAAAAAACTTTTAAGGACATGGGAAAATACTTAATATTAAGTTAAAAAATAAGAATTTGAAGTTGTACATATAATATGATTGCATCTGTGCTAAAATATAGCATAGCAAAGAAAGTACAAAAGAGTCAAGAGCTAGCCTAAGTTGATTTTGGAGTGAGGGTGAGAAGATAGTTAGGGGTAGTTATGATACTATATCAGATACTGAAATAAAGAGTGAAGAAAGATGTTTTAAATATGTTTTATTGTTAAAAAAGAATCCCAAACAGCAAAAGTTACTTCCCTTCCACCCCCTAAAAGTAAGTATCTAAAAAGATTGGGAAAGAATATGTGAAAAGTGGTTTTCTATTTTCTGGGTGGTGGGTGGAATAATGGATGACTTTCCTTTATATGCCCTTTTGCATTTTTCCATAATAGATACCTATTAATTTCATAATCAGAGGGAAAAAGTTTAAAAGTTTTTTGATATTGGAATATAATAACAATAATAAGAATAATTTTTGAACATTTGACTTATCCTCACTTAAATTCTCACAACAACCTAATAAATACATACTATTATTATTCCTATTTTATAGATAAGGAAACAGATTTAGAGAGTAACCATTTGGCATGTAGCAAATGGCAGAACCTGATTTCACATATGGGGTGATATAACCCCAGATCTAATAACAATAACTATAATTTTGTTAAAAACCCCCATTATTAAGAAATTTAAAATGCTTATGTATAAAAAGGCAACTTAGCAGGAAATACACCAAAATTATTAACAATAATAAATGCTGACTGATAGCACAGTAAGTAATTATTTATGTTTTAAAATGTTTTATATTAGGGGCGTTGGGTTAAGGATGGCTCAGTGGGTTAAGGCCTCTGCCTTCAGCTCCGGTTAAGGTCCCAGGGTCCTGGGATCGAGTCCTGCATCAGGCTCTCTGCTCGGCAGGGAGCCTGCTTCCCTTCCTCTCTCTGCCTGCTTCTCTGCCTACCTGTGATCTCTGTCTGTCAAATAAATAAATAAAATATTTTTTAAAAATTAAAATAAAATAAAATGTTTTATATTAAATAAGCATTTTTTTAAAAAATCTGAGAATAAGTATTAAATTTAAAACATCAACTAAAGATTTGATAGCTTATGTATAACAGTAAAACAGTGATGGCTAGACCTGTCCATTCAGAAAATCTGCAGAAGTCCACTGAGCTTTCCTTATGTCTCAAATCTCCTGAAGGTAACCCTGATCTCACTGACCAAAGACCAATACTGTATCTGGCAGGTAATGAAAATTAAGAACCAGAGAAGAGAAAAACAAAAAAATCTTACTTTGGTGACTATTTTACTTGTGAGGCACTTTACCTATATTTGAACTTTTTCATTTCTTGCCTACAAATGGGGACATCTACAAATAGATAAAGTTTACAAAATCTTTTGATGCCCATATACTTAAGGGGAATGAATACTTATAATAAAACATTTCTTTAGGCCTTGAAAGGCGACTGACTTTGTGCTTTATGTGGTTTTGGTTTTGTTTCTGGTTTTTTTTTTTTTTTTAAGACTTCATTTACTTGACAGAGAGAGACAGCAAAAGAGAGAATACAAGCAGGGGGAGGGGAGAGGGAGAAGCAGGCTTCCGGAGGAGCAGGGACCCCAATTCAGGATTGATCCCAGGACCCCCGGATTATGACCTGAGCCAAAGGCAAACGCTTGATGACTGAGCCACCCAGGTGACCCTGTGCTTTATGTGTTTACTTTTAAGTCAAACAACTTTATGATATGGTCATTATGACTTATTTTAGAGCTAAACCAAGACTCAGAAGATTCAGAGGCAATTAATGGTATGTGGCAGCATGGGGACTGGCTAAGAAGTTCTGGGCGAAAATGACCTAGTGAAGAAGTACTTATTAAAAGCCCAAAAGAGGGCGCCTGGGTGACTCAGTGGGTAGGCCGCTGCCTTCGGCTCGGGTCATGATCTCAGGGTCCTGGGATCGAGTCCCGCATCGGGCATCAGGCTCTCTGCTCGGCAGGGAGCCTGCTTCCCTCTCTCTCTCTCTCTGCCTGCCTCTCCATCTACTTGTGATTTCTCTCTGTCAAATAAATAAATAAAATCTTTTAAAAAAAAAAAGCCCAAAAGAAAACATGGGACAGAAAAGATTTACAGGTGAATGTAATCAGATGGCCAAGGTTCTTTAAAGTAAGAAACGGAGACAAAAAAATCCCTTTTGTTTGGCCTAACTGCCATCTTTTTACCTAAGCTATGTTTACATAGAAAGGGAATGTGGTATCCCCATTACATCTACTGGTGGCTTCTCTAGTTGTGCAGCACCTAAAAAGCACTACAGCCTTGACTAGGGAAACACTACCTCTCTCAAGTCCCCCAAATGCTCTTTATAATGGCCTGATATACACCAGGCACACCCACAGGAAAAAAGAGAATGAGCTAGTGGCTGGGGAGAGTCATTCAGAAGAAGACCTAAAACATATCAGAAGATGTAACAACAATAAAAATGAGAGAAAAAAATTCACTCTTCAAAACCAAATCAACGTGAATGCCTGATACATACTATGCTGGATTGCTGATTGCTCCAAGAACGCACCTTTTGAATTCCTGTCCTACCTCAAGCCAGTCTTCTTAATGTTGATAATAAGGTTATGAATAACGAAAAAATAGCTTCATATTGTAGGACTCAGGCACAATTTTTTTCCCTTCCCTCTGCTAAGACAAGCATCTGGTTTAGTTCTCATAACTAAATAAAGACCAATGGGAAGTAGCATTCCCATTAAAATCTTAAAATTGAATTTCCTCCTCCAAATCAGGAAGTAATGATTTTGGAGGCACTGAAGTATCCAGAGTATCACTATCTCTGTGATATGGGAGTGGTAAAAAAGGCATCAGGAAGGGGAAGGCAGAGGAATTGAAGAGAAGTAATTGATGAAGGCCTAGAAGGAGCCAGACACTCTAATAGGCACTTTATATATGTTATGTCATTTAATAATCCTGTGATGTGTGTTCTTATCTCCATTTTACATTTAGGAAAGCTTGGGCTCAGGAAGGTATAGTGACTTCTACAGTGCCAATTGCTAACTGAAACTTGAACCCAGGTCTGACTCTACACTAGATGATTCCACAAGAAAAAAGATAAAAATTTCAAATTTATCCTGGGCCTGTTCTCTCATGCATGGACTCCTTACAGCATAGTGACTTCATGCGAGGCCTATACAGAGGACACCTAATTTCTTGGGGAAGATATGTTAGCTCACCTCTCTTGCGTCTTTATCTGGTATTAGTGTCTGGAAGAAGAGGTGATGCACTGGAGGTCGTAAGAAGTACTTCAGTCTATGCAGGCATGGTCTGTTGTATAACCCACCTTGTGGTGTTTGTGCTTGTACCTGGGCAGATCCGGCATTAGCAGGCTCTGACAGTGATCTCTCTTTTCTGGCTGGAGTTTCTGTGATGGGGAGCCAAGGAACTTTCTGTAAGGAAGTTTCAGACTGTGGAGACTGTGGGCTGGGAGAGAACCTTGGTGAGGATGGAGCTGAGACTTCCATAGGAGCGTCATGGTTCCGTATATCATTTTGGAGAGAGTAAGACCTGTCTCGTGGTAAGTGAGGCAAGTCTCCAAGTGAGTGTGGCATGTCTCCTGGCAAGCATGGCATGTCTCCAGGTGAATGGACTGTATCTCCTGGGAAGTCTGGGACTTCTCCAGGGGAATGCGGCACACTTTCTGGTGACTGTGGCACATCTTCTGGTGACTGTGGCACATCTGCTAGTGACTGTGGCACATCTTCTGGTGACTGTGGTATGTGTCTTGGTGACTGTGGCACATCAAATGATGACTGTGGCACATTTTGTGACTGTGGCACATTTTGTAAATGTGCCACATTTTGTGGATAAGATATGTTTTGCGGTGGGCCTGGTACATCTTGAGGTAGGCCCTGAGAGTCTTGAGGTGGGCACAGTGAGTCTTGAGGTGGGTCAGGTGAGTGCTGAGGTTGCCACGATGAGTCTGGAGGTGGGCTTGGCACATTCTGCTGAAGGCATGGCATATTTCGAGAAGAGCATGGAACTTCTTGAGGCAGGTGAGTCAAAGCTTGTACTTGGCACTGCACGGTTTGTGATGTGCATGACAAAGCTCGTGGTGGGCATGAGGAGGCTCGTGGTGGACATGGTGAGGCTCGCAGTGGGCATGGCAAGATTCGCAGTGGGCATGGCAAGGCTTGAGGTGGGCAAGGCACATCTTGCTGTGGGCATGGCAAGGGTGCTCTCTGATTGCTTGTTGGGGAGAGGGAGCAAATATCTGAAGATAGCTGTAGGCTTGCCAAGAAGCCAAGGTCACCTTTGAATGATGTTGAGCTACAATTTGGCTCTGCTGGATAAACAGAGTCCCCACTGATGGATGTAGGGGGTTGTGGACATTCAAATGCGGTTTCTTCCAAAAGGTCCAAATCCACAGGATCGCTGTTAATGATTCTCCGTGCTGTAGGCCAAGAGCTTCTGTCTACCCGCCCTTCTGTCACCTCTTTGCTGGAGAGGCTGGCACATGTCTGAAGACTGGCTGGCTCTTTCTGGGAAGCAGCAACAGGTTCTAGAGTCAAGTCAAGAGTGGCGATAGGTCTGTTTTCTTCCTCAGTTCTTGTCAGGTCAATCACACAGAGTCCATTGCGATCCTTTGCCCTTGGTCTGGTTTCTCTAGTTAAGTCAATGAAGTCCTGTTAAAGGATTGTGAGAATATAAGAGGTCAAGTATGCTTTGCTTTATCTAAGAAGATTTACATCTGAGCTTTTAAGGATAACCATATTTTACCTTTTCAATTCATTGATAATTTATACATTTTATATAACATAAGCATTAATTTATTTCCTTTGGTTGAAATTCTGCTGTCAATTTCTATACCTTCCTAAATTATCCAAGTGCCACATGCATGTAATTGAGGGCATAGTGGGAAATTTTCTCTGATCCAAAGTAAACAGAGGAGAAGTTGGGAAGATTTCAACCATAAGTCACAAGGGAAAAAGCAACCTTTGTTTCGAAAACCGAACACACAGGATAATTTGTAACAGGGACTAAAGAAGGAGGTAAGCTAACATAAGAGAATCTACTATGTACTAAGAACATATTGAGTGTTTTCATGTATCTTTAATTTTCATAATATTCCTACCAGGTAGGCATTATAATCTCCATTACACAGATCGGGAAAATGGAGTTCAGAGGGGTTAGGTCATTACCTAAGGATTATATAATTAAGTCACAAAGACAGACATTCAAATTCAGGTCTGTATCCTTCTTTCTCTGTACAATTTCATTTAACATATAATCAGTCAGATATATAGAATAACACAATAACTGTTGCAAAACCAACAGGGTTAAGTCTGAATCCTAACTAGGTTAGTTACTGGAAAACCTCCTATCTTTACCTCCATTCCTTGCCAAAATGATTAGGCAGTTCATAAATCCTGATGATGCCAGCCAACAGTACTATAATCAATCTCTATGCCATAAGCCTGGAAAAATATTATACTCCCTTTCATTCTCAAAATTGTCTCAGTGTGGATGACAAATAATATCACCCTAATTACTGATCAGTCTCATTGACAAATATGAATGTAAATATCCTCCATAAAGTATTAGCAAATTGATTCCAGGATTTAAAAAAAAAAAGAACTCCATTTCTGATCAGAAGGGCTAACTAGATACTCTGATTACCAACCAAATAAAAGTTAGAATTGATATATAAATGTAAAAACATGGGAGGAGATAAAACAAGAAAAAAAACAACCAAAAGAAAGCCAGTATCAGACAAATTAGATTTCAATGAAAACAGCATTACTAGAGATAAAGAGGCCACTGTACAATAAGACTTAGTTCATCAAGATATAATAATTTCAAAACTGTAAGCCTAGGGGTGCCTGGGTGACTCACTTGGTTAAGTGTCTGCCTTCTGCTCAGGTCATAACCCCAGGGTCCTGTGCAGGGCTCTCTGTTCAGCAGGAAACCTGCTTCTCACTCCCCCTCTGCCTGTTACTCCTACTGCTCATGCTCACCCTCTCTCTGTCAAATCAATCAATCAATCAATCAATCAATCTTTAAAACTGCATGCCTAATAACATAATCTTCATAAAACAAAAAAAACATACAGGTACAAGGAGAAAAAGGAATATCCATAGTCACTGTGAGAAATTTTTACATGTCTTTCTTGACTGGTAGATCATGCAAATAAAAAAATTATTATGGATACAGAAGATCGGAACACCTTTAACAAGCTTCATCTACAGGACTCAGATATTCATAATTACATAAAACATTTATAAAATTTACCAGATACCAGGAGTCAAAGTACATCTTAATCAATATCAAAAGATTATCACTCAGATCAAAATACTATTAAGTTAGGAAGCAATACAAAAAAGTAACTAGGACAAACTCCATATTGCAAATTAAGAAGTATGACCAAATAACATATAGGTCAAAAAGAAATCATAGAAATTAGAAAAATTTTAGAACTGAACAGTAACAAAAATACTAGGTATTAAAATGTTACATGCAGCAAAATAACTGTATAGAAAAAATTTACACTTAGACATTTAATTAGAGAAGGAAAATGGAAGTAAATTAATGTTCTAACCACATATATTTAGAGAGCAGAAAAAGGACAGAATAAGCCCAAAGAAAGCAGAAAAGAAGAAATAATAATAGTGCAGAAATGAATGAAACAGAGAACACAGAAGAGAAGTGCAACAATGTCACAGGTTTGTTCTTTTAAAAGATTATTAAAAATTACCAAAATTAGCAAACATGGTAAGAAAATTAAGACAACAAAGGCACAAATAACCAATATTAAGAATGAAAAAGGGACAAAATTACATACGTTTTTAAGATAAAAAGAAAAAAGATGAGAAGATGTTATGAACAATTCTGCAAAAAAGCTTCGGATCTTGGATGAAATAGATAAATCCCTGAAAAAATAAAGCTTACCAAAACTGACTCAGAAAACTGGATGATGAGTATGTGGGTGATCATTATACAGGTTGCTTTATTTTTCATGTTTGAAATTTTTCATAGGGGAAAGTTATTTTTCAAGTTGACTTAAGAAGAAAGAAAAAATCAAAATAGCCCTTTAACCAATGAAATGAAAAATCAAAATAGCCCTTTAACCAAAGAAATGAAATCAGTAGTTGAAATTTTTTCCTTCAAAAAATTCCAGACCAAGGTGATTTTAAAAGGAGAGGTCTGCTAAAAACTCAAAGAAAAAATGATTCTACTTTACATAAGCTATTTAAAAGAATTAAAAAAACGAAGGGATACCTCCAACTCATATTATGACTTAGCATAAACTTGATCCAAAATCTGAAAGTACAAGGAGGAAATATAAGTCAATATCACTTCTGCACACGGACATAAAAATCTTAAACAAAATACTATAAACTTGGTCCAGCAAAACCCCAACATGAGTCTACCTAGGAACCATACCTAGTTTAGCATTAAAAAAATTAATATAGCTAGCCACATAAAGAAGAAAATCAAATTATCATGTGAAGAGGCCAAAAAGCATTTGATAACAAATTCAAACTCCAATTTTATAAAGAAAAAATAAATTCTTGGGGCACTTGGGTGGCTCAGTCAGTTAAGAATACAACTCCTGATTTTGGCTCAGGTTGTGATCTTGGTCCTGAGTTAGAGCTGTGCGCTAGGCTCTGCACTAGGCGTGGAGCCTGCTTAAGATTCTCCCTCTCCTTCCCTCTCTAAAGAAAAAAAAAAACATCTCGAAATAGAAACAGAAGAAAGCATCCTTAACTATTAAAATTTACTTACAAATCACACACAGTAAACATTATACTGAAACACTGAAAATATTCCCTTTAGGAGCACAACAAAGGTGCCTACTGTCACTAACTCTATTTATTTATTTACGATTTTATTTATTTATCTGGCAGAGAGAGATCACAAGCAGGCAGAGAGGCAGGCAGAGAGAGAGGAGGAAGCAGACTCCCTGCTGAGCAGAGAGCCTGATTCGGGGCTCGATCCCAGGACCCTGGGATCATGACCTGAGCCAAAGGCAGAGACTTAACCCACTGAGCCACCCGGGCGCCCCTACTAACTCTATTTAGTACTGCGCCAAGGCTATACATACAATGCAGGAAAATAAGAAAAGATATAAAAAGTAGAAAGATTATAAAGACTAAAAATGTCCTTCATGAATATGATTATTTATATGGGAAACTCAAATAATCTATAGAGAAGTATCAGAATAAGAACATTTATCATGACTTTTGGATATAAAAATTACAATTTTTTACAATTCAACAACAGTACCACCATGTTGCATAACTCCCACATCACACAACTTCAGGGGAAATCATTCCTATATTCTATATGAATTGCACCCTCTAGAGCAAAATTCTAGGCAATCCACACAGCAACAATAAGAAATCTTTATATACATGCATACATGTGTTTTTTTAAAAATTCTTATTTATTTATTCCTTTGCTAGAGAGAGAGAGTTAATGAGTCCAACAGGGGGAGCAGCAGGCAGAGGCTCTCCTCCGAGCAGGGAGTCCAATGTGAGACTTGATCCCAGAACTCTGAGATCACAATCTGAGTCGAAGACAGACACTTAAACTGACTGACCCATCCAGGCATTCCATATGTTTGCTTCTTTTTAAAAGATTTATTTGTTTGAGAGAGAGAGAGAGAGAGAGAGTGGGAGGGAGGGGCAGAGGGACAGAGAGTCTTAAGCAGACTCCATGCTGAGCATGGAGCCTACCCAGAACTTGATCTCACAACCCTGAGACCACCTGAGACAAAATCAAGAGTCAGTTGCTTAACCCACTGAGCCACCCAGGTGCCCCAATATGTACACTACATATGGGTGTGTATGTATATACATCTATGTGTACACACGCATGCATGTACATGGGTACACACACACACACACACACACACACACACTACATGTGGCAGTTATTTTTGTGGGTTGCCAAACATTTCCAGTTATTTCCTTAATGGTACATGGTAGACTGTACTTCCTGAATCCTATGATTAGGTGGGGTTATGTGATTAATTCTGCCCAATAAATTATGAGTGGAAGTAACATGTATTACTTTTGGGCTCGGCCCTTTAATTTCTGGATGCAAATACTGCAAAGCCTTCTTTTTCCTCTGATATGTCTCATGCCCATGTTTAAGATAGTGGCAGCTCTGTCAGCCTGTGTCCCCACATGACTATGATATGCAGACATACTTCTTCCTCTAACCAACATGTAAAGGACATGTGGTAATGTAAATGAAAATAAACCTTGTTTTAAGCCACAGTATAACCTAGCTTATCCTGACACACACAGTACTTGAGAATAAATTTAACAAGAAATGTGTAAGACCTGTGTGAAAAAGTATTACAGAAATGTACTGAAGAACACTAAAGTAGGCCTAAATAAAAGTATATACCATTGTTCATGAATTAGAAGACTCCGTGTCATAAATATTCCAATTCTCTCCAAACTGATATATGAATTCAATACAATTTCAAAGTCCAAACAGGTTTTATTAAGGAACTTGAGAAATTAACTCAAAATTTGAATGGAAAAACAAAAGACCAAGAATAGCTAAGACATTTCTGAAGAAGACAGTGTGGTACTGGCACTAGACAGTCAAACAGATAAATGGCATAGGATAGCAAGTTCACAAAGAGAGCTATACATATAAGAAAATTTGATTTATGTCAGAGGTGGTATTAAAGATTAGGAGGAAAAGATGGAACCTTCCATTAATGGTACTGGTTATGCATTTGGGGAGAAAGTGAAATAAGATCTTGACTTCATGCCAAAATCATAAATCAGTTTCAGAGTTATTGAAGACTTAAAATAAAAAAAAAAAACTAAAAATTTTTTAGAAAAAAACCCGAGAGAATATCTTTATAATCTTTGTGTAAGGAAGAATTTCTTAAAATACAAAGTAGAAACCATAAAAGAATAAATGGCTACATTAAAATTAGGAATTTGTTTATTAAAAGCACCATGAAGTTGTAAAATAAGCCACAAACTAGAACGTTCTTGGTAGCCTGATTTGGGAATACTATGTAGAGAAGAAGATAATTAAAGTCACATGCAATAACATTGATTAACTTTATAAGCTTAATATTGAGGCCAAAAGAAAAACAAAAGAGAGTAACATACAATATAATTCTGTGATACTGGACTGCTGGGGATACATTCCAAGACCCCCAGTGAATGTTTAAGACCACAGATGGTACTGAAACCTATACATACTGTTTTTTCTATACATACATACCTAAGATAAAATTTAATTTATAAATTAGGTAAAGTAAGAGATCAACAATCATAACAATAAAATGAAAAAAATTGTAACAATATGCTGTAATAAAAGTTATGTGAATGTGGTTTTTCTCTCAAAATATCTTCTTGTATTATACTCATCCTTCTTGTGATGGTGTGACAGGATAAAATGCTTGTATGAAGATGAAGTGAGATGAGTGACAGACATAGGCATTGTGATGGTAGTGGTAGGTTACTATCATCCTTCTAATGATATGTCAGAAGGGGGTCATCTGCTTAGAAATGGCAGTTGACTGGGTCACTGAAACCTTGGAAATTGAAACCACAGATTAAGAGGGGACTACTGTCTTGGTCTTCATCCTTGGCTCCAAGCAGAACTCCAGTAAACATAATTTGCTGAATAAAAGAGGAGGGTCTTTTGTTATTCATAAGCCCCTTTCAACCATACCTCAGTTTGCTAATGACTGATGACTGAAAGCTCCTCTGTAGCTTCAGGATTGGGGCTAGTTGTTACAGGAATTAACCATGTTTTTAAAGGGTTAGAATTTTCAGGCCCACTCCTTCAATCTCTGAGAAGGGGAGAGGAGGTGGAGACTGAGGTAATCACCAACAGCTAATGATTTTAATCAATGATGCATGTCATGGATTATTCATAAAAATCCGAAACAACAGTTTTGAGAGCTTCCAGGTTGGTGGATGCATCTATGTACCAGTAGGGAGGTGTACCCCAAACTCCAGGGGGGACAGAAGCTCCTGCACTTAGCACCCTTCTGGACCTTGCCCTATGTCCCTCTTCATCTGGCTGTTCATTTGCATCCTTTATAATAAAGTGGTAATAGTAAGTAAAGTGTTTCCCGGAGTTCTGTGAGCTGCTATTATCAAAACTAAGAAAAAGAGTCATGGGAACCCCCAATTTATAGCCAAGTTGGACAGAATGGTGGGAACGAGGGCCCAACTACTCACAATTGGCATCTGAAATGAAGCCACCTGGTCCTGAACTTTTGTGTGTGTGTGTGTGTGTGGTTTTTTTTTTTTTTTTTAGGAGTTTTTCGTTTATTGATTCAACTTCTTTGCTGGTTATCAAGTCTGTTCAAGTTTTCTATTTATTTCTGCTTCAGTTTTGGGTTTTGCATATAGGTTACAGGTTTCTAGGAATTTATCCATTTCTTCTAGGTTGTCTAATTTGTTGGCGTATAGTTTTTCATAATATTCTCCTGTAATTTTATTTCTGCAGTGTTACTTCTAATTTACGATTTTGTTTGAGTGATTTTTCTTCTCTTCTTTATAAGCTGGCACTAGAGTTCTATCAATTTTATTGATTTTTTTCAAAGAACCAGCTCCTAGTTTCACTGATCTGTTCTACTGGTTGTGTTTTGTTTTGTTTTAGTTTCTGCATCACTTATTTCTGCTCTAACCTTTATTGTTTTCTTCCTTCTGCTGGTTTTGGATTTTGTTTGTTCTTCTTTTTCTAGCTGCCATAGTATAAAGTTGGGTTATTTATTTCATTTTTTCCTTGCTTCTTGATGTAGTCATGTATTGCTAATTCCCTCTTAGAGACACTTTTGCAACGTCCCAGAGGTTTTGGACCACTGTGTTTTCACTTTCACTTGTTTCCATGTAATTTTTAATTTCTCCTTTGATTTCCAGGTTAACCCATTCATTGTTTAGCAGCATGTTGTTTAGCCTCCATGTATTTGTGGTCTTTCCAGATTTTTTTCTTGTGGATGACTCCTAGTTTCATAGTGTTGTGGTGAGAAAAGATGCATGGTGTAACTTCAATCTTTTTGAATTTGCTGAGGTTTGTTTTGTGGGCCAATATGTGATCTATTCTGGAGAATGTTCTGTGTGCACTTGAAAAGTGTGTATTCTGCTGTTTTAGGATGGAATGTTCTGAATATACCTGTTAAATCCATCTGTTCCAGTATGTCATTCAAAGTCATTATTTCCTTGTTGATTTTCTGTCTAGATGATCTGCCTAATGATCTAAGTGGGGTATTAAAGTACCCTACTATTATTGTATTATTATTGATTAGTTCCTTTACCTCTGTTACTTACTGTTCTATGTATCTGGGTGCTCCTATGTTGGGTGAGTTATGTGATTTTTTTACAGAAATGTTCATTTTTACTGCTTTTGTGTTTCCTACCTTTACACTGTCATTTTTGGTCCTTCCTTTCTACTCAGAGTCTCCTTTAATATTTCTTGCAGGGCTGGCTTAGTGGTCATGAATTCCTTTAGTTTTTATTTGTCTGGGAAATGATTGGTCTCTCCTTCTATTCTGATTGATAGTCTTTCTGGGTAGAGTATTCTTGACCACACATTTTTCCCATTCAGCACTTTGAATATTATCATGCCACACCTTTCTGGTTTGGAAAGTTTCTGCTAAAAAAATCCCCTACTAACCTTATGGATTTTTCCCTTGTAAGTTACTGTCTTCTTTTGTCTCGCTGATTTTAAAGTTTTTTATCACTTTATTTTGCCAATTTAATTACAATATGTCTTGCTTTGGATCTGCTTTTGTTGATCCTGTTGGGTGTTCTCTATGCCTCCTGGATCTGGATATCTGTTTCCCTTCTCAGATTAGGATAGCTATTTCTTCAGCTATTATTTCTTCAAAAAATTTTCTGTCCCTTTTCCATCTCTCTTCTTCAGGGACTGCTATAATATGTTATTATGTTTGATGAAGTCACTGAGTTCCCTAAGTCTGTTCTCATTTTGCATAATTCTTTTTTTCCTCTCTTTTGTTCAGCTTGATTACTTTCCATCACTCTATCTTCTAGGTAATTAATTCTTTCCTCTGCTTTTTCCAACCTATTGCTTATTCTATGAAGAATGTTTCTCATTTAATTTATTGAGCCTTTTATCTCTGCTATGTTATTCCTTATCTCTGTGTTAAGGGTCTCAGTCATGTCTTCCAATCTCAAGTCCAGTGAGTATCGTTATGATCATTACTTTAAATTCTCTATCAGGCATGTTGATTTTATCTGTTTCACTTAGAACTTTGGCAATGGCCTTGTCCTTGTTCTGTTCTTTCATTTGGGATGAATGTCTTCTCGTTTTATCTAAGTCTCTGTGCCTGTGTCTGTGTATTAGGTAAGGCAGTTATAACTCCTGTAAGGACCTATGTCTCCTGAAGATAATGGCCTTAAGAAGAAGAGGTGCTATAGTGTCCTGCCATGTAGTGGTCCTCTGTTCTCCAGGGCCTGGGCCTTCTGGGATTGTCTTTACCATGCGCTGTATATGCTCTGCTGTTTTATCCTGGCCACTTTATCCTTCAGGCCAGTCATCTGCAGGGGCTCTCTTTGCCTGTAGTGGGCAGTGTTTTGTCCGTGGCCTGAATATGGCTCATTTTAGCTAGGTGTGCTCTGGTCTGTTTGTGAGATAAGACCTGTCACCACTGGCACCAAAACTGAGGCTCTGCAAAACTTCTGAGTTGAGAGACACACTGTAAAGAGGGGTTTGGCCCAGTCTTCCTGGGGAGGGAGCCCACTGTGCTGGGAGTGAGCCAAGCTTGACTGGAAGTGGTGGTTCCACTGGAGTGTGTGTGTGGGTGGGGCTTGTTGTAAGCAAGTTGCGTAGTGAGTGCTGGCACTGCTCTGGTTCTTCCATGTGGCTCTGTGTTTATGTTGAGGGGCAGGGGAGGGAAATGGTACCAGCCAATTCCTTTGTTTTCTGGAGAAGTCTCTCCACTGACAGTTTCTCTGGGATGCACTCTTAAGACAAGCGAGTAACATGCCACTGCAGGTTCTCTACAGTTAACAATCTCTTATGGTTTGCCTCCCTCTCTGTTTTTAACTTATTCTATTTTTCCTTCCCTTCCCCTATGTTCATTTCTTTTGGTTCATAAATTCCACATATGATGAAATTCTATGGTATATGTCTTTCTCCAACTGACTTTTCTCAGTTAACATAATACACTCTGGTTCCATCCATGCCCGTATAAATGGCAAGATTTCATTCTTCTCGAAGGATGAGTAATATTCCATTGTGCATATACCACATCTTATAGTCTTATAAGAGATGTATAGAAATACATCTTATAATACAAAATGACATTTATTTTCATGTCTTTTGCACATTTCTTAAACTCAATTATTTGTTTTTGGGGTGTTGAGTGTGATAAAGTTTTTATAGATTTTGGATTTTAGCCCTTTATCTGATATGCCAATTGCAAATATCTTCTCCCAATCCACAGATTGCCTTTTAGTTTTGCTAATTCTTTCCTTCTCTGTGCAGAAGCTTTTTATCTTGATGAAGTCCCAATAGTTTATTTTTGCTTTTGTTTCCCTTGCCTCCAGAGATGTGTCTTGTAAGAAGCTGCTATGGCTGAGGTCAAAGAGGTTGCTGCCTGTGCTCTCTTCTAGAAGTTTGATGGATTCCTGTCTCACATTTAAGTCTTCATCCATTTTAAATTTATTTTTGTGTATGGCATAAGAAAGTAGTCCAGTTTCACTCTTCTGCATGTTCCTGTCCATCTTTCCCAACACCATTCGTTGAAGAGACTGTCTTTTTTTTCCACTGGATATTCTTTCTTGCTTTGTCAAAGAATAGTTGACCATATGGTTATGGGTCCATTTCTGGGTTCTCTATTCTGTTCCATTAACCTAGGTATCTGTTTTTGTGTTGGTACCATTCTGTCTTGATGGCTAGAGATTTGTAATATAGCTGAAGTTCAGAACTGTGATGCCTCCAGCTTTGGTTTTCTTTTGGGGTCTTCTGTGGTTCCATACCAATTTTAGACTTGTTTATTCTAGCTCCGTGAAAAATGCTGGCACTATTTTGATGGGGATTGAACTGAATTTGTAGATTGCTTTGGGTAGTATAGACATTTTAACAATATTTCTTCTTCTAATCCATGACTACGGAATGTTTTTCTATTTCTTTGGGTCTTCTTCAATTTCTTTCATAGTGTTCTATGGTTTTCAGAGTATAGGACTTTTACTTCCTTTGTTAGGTTTATTACTAGGTATTCTCTTGTTTTGGTGCAATTGTAAATGGGATGGATTCCTTAATTTCTCTTTCTGTTGCTTCATTATTAATATATACAAATGCAACAGATTTCTATATATTTATTTTATATTTTACTGAATTCATGTATCAGTTCTATCAATCTTTGGGTGGAGTATTTCAGGTTTTCTGCATAGAATATCATGTTGTCTGTGAAGAGTGAAAGTTTGACTTCTTCCTTGCCAATCTGGATGCCCCCCCCCTTTTTAAAGATTTTATTTATTTATTTATCAGAGAGAGAGAGAGAATGCACAGGCAGGCAGAGGGACAGCAGAGGCAGAGGGAGAAGCAGGCTCCCTGCTGAACAAGGGGCCTGATTCGGAACTTGATCCCAGGACGCTGGGATTATTACCTCAGCCGAAGGCAGCCGCTTAACCAACTGAGCCACCCAGGCGTCCCAATCTGGATGCTTTTTATTTATTTTCGTTGTCTGACTGTTGAAGCTAAGACTTCCAGTAGGCTGCTGAACAACAGTGGTGAGACGGGACGGCTCTGTCATGTTCCTAACCTTAGGGGAAAAGCTCAGTTTTTCCCCACTTAGGATGATATTGCTGTGAGTCTTTTATATGTGGCCTTATGATGTTAAGGTATGTTCCTTCCATCCCTACTTTCTTGAGGGCTTTTACCAAGAAAGGATGTTATATTTTGGCAAATGCTTTTTCTGTATCTGAGAGGATCATATTGTTTTATCCTTTCTTTTATTAATGTGGTATATCACTTTGATTGATTTGCAGATACTGAGCCTCCCCTGTAGTCCAAGAATAAATCACACAGGATTGTGAATAATTCTTCTAATGTACATTTGGATTTGATTAGCTAGTATCTTATTGAGAATTTCTGCATTGATGTTTGTCAGGGGTATTGGTCTCTAATTCTCCTTTTTAGTAGGGCCTTTGTCTGGTTTTGGAACTATTCCTCATGGAATGAATTTGGAAGTTTTCCTTCCACTTCATTTTTTTTTTAAGATTTTATTTATTTATTTGACAGAGAGAAATCACAAGTAGGCAGAGAGGCAGGCAGAGAGAGAGGGGGAAGCAGGCCTCCCGCAGAGGAGAGAGCCTGACGTGGGGCTCAATCCCGGGACCCTGAGACCACGACCCGAGCCGAAGGCACAGGCTTAACCCACTGAGCCACTCAGGTGCCCCCCCTTCCACTTCATTTTTAGGAACAGTTTTAGAAGAATAGGTATTAATTCTTTAAATGTTTGGTAGAATACCCCTAGGAAGCTTGTCTGGCCCTGGACTCTAGTTTGTTGGGTGATATTTGGTTACCGACACAATTTCTTTGCTGGTTATGGGTCTGTTCAAATTTTCTATTTTTTCCTGTTTCAGTTTAGTGGTTTATATGTTTCTAGGAATTTATCCATTTCTTCCACATTGTCCAATTTATTGGTATAAAATTGCTCATAATATCACCTTATTATTGTTTGTATTTCTGTGGTGTTGGTTGTGATCTCTTCTCTTTCATTCATGATTTTATTTGGGTCCTTTGTGTTTTCTTTTTGATATGTCTGGCTAGGGGTTTATCAATTTTATTAATTCTTTCAAAAAACCAACTCCTAGTTTCGTTGATCTGTTCTACTGTGGTTTTTGTTTGTTTTGGGTTTTGATATCATTTATTTCTGCTCTAATCTTTATTACTTCCCTTCTTCTTCTGGTTTTAAGCTTTATTTGCTGTTTCTTTCCCAGGTCCTTTAGGTGTAAGGTTAGGCTATGTGCTGGTGACTTTTCTTGCTTCTATAGAGCTATATACTATAGCCTATAGAGCTATATACTTCCCTCTTATGACTGCCTTTGCTGCATCCCAAAGGTTTTGTACTGTTGTGTTTTCATTTTCTTCTGTTTCATGTATTTTTTAAAATTTGTCTTTTTATTTTTAAAGATTTTTATTTATTTATTTGACAGACAGAGAATAAGCAGAGTGAGCAGCAGAGAGAGAGGGAGAAGCAGGCTCCCCTCTGAGCAGGGAGACTGATGTGGGAATCAATCCCAGGACCCCTGAATCATGACCTCAGTTAAAGGCAGATGCTTAACTGACTGAGCTGCCTAGGCATCCCTCTTTATTTATTTTAAAGATGTTCCATTTTCTCCTGGATTGCTAGTGAGAAGTTATTAGAATATCTTACTATTGTTTCCCTATAAGTCATGTGTCTTTCCTAAGTACATAAGACTAGTTCAATATCTAAAAATCAATTAAGAGTGGGAGGAGTTTAGATGGCAGATTAGTGGAAGGGACCCTGGGCTTGCCTCCTCCCTTGAACACAACTAGATTGGCTTCAACATATCTTGAACAACTGGAAATCAGTATGAGGATTAAGAGAACAATCTCTTGATTGGGAAGAGTTTTTTCTTTCCGCGTAATTCTAGATGATTAAAATGTTAGACTATTAGATTTGGCACAAATCTAATTAGTTTGATAATATCGAGGTTGGCCACAGTATAAGAAAATAGGTATTTTCATATACAGTTTGTATAAGAATATACGTTATAAACTTTTGGAAGTGTAATTTGATGGCTATATATCAATCAGTGATTTTGGTTGCAAGCATAAAACAAAACAAATCACCCTCTAATTTAACCACAAAAGGAACTTATTAGAGGATAATGGGTAGAACTTAGAATCCAGACAAGAGCCTAAAAATTAAGCTTGGAATCTACATAGCCAAAATCTGGTACTCTGAACCATGCTGCACAACTGAATACCCCATTATCACGGTCACTGGGCATAAACACCCCGGCTTGTATGGCCAGCAGCACAGTGTTGTACCCTGCCACCAGAATCTTTATAACTGCTATATGTCATTGCTGATGCCACCTACCCAAAATGGAGTGCACTGACTCTGCTTCTTCTCATCACCAATCTCTAATTTAAAATTTGGAGTAAGTATGTCTGACTGGTGTCTGAGGCTGAAGCATGAGAATGTATCTAGCATTTCAGCTTCTTTAGAAAGAAACAGACTATATCTCTAAAGGTGGGAGTTCTGCAAACATAGTTGTGGGTTCTGATATTAGAATCCCACAAAGTGGGGCGCCTGGGTGGCTCCCTTCCTCTCTCTCTCTGCCTGCCTCTCTGCCTACTTGCGATCTCTCTCTCTCTCTCTCTGTCAAATAAATAAATAAATAAGAATCTTAAAAAAAAAAAAAAAAGAATCCCACAAAGAATGACACGATATCCACAAAAATGGTATACATTAAAATTATAAATACATACTACTCTTTAACTCCAAAATTCTGCTGTAAGGAACTTGTCCTACAAACATGTAGAGAGCTTATCACATCATAGTCTATAATAGCAAAAAAATTAAAATCAGTAAGAGGCTGGTCCCATAAATTATGGTATTTTTTAGAATATTAGATAACAGGAAGCTCATAAAATATTTATTAAATGAATACTATGTGTCAAGTATCATATTAAACACTAGGAATACCACTGTAAGCAAAATGGGCAGTTGTCTGAGTGAGATACTAATATTTTTTAAATTTATTTATTTATTTATTGAAGATTTTATTTATTTGTCAGAGAAAGAGAGAGAGCACAAGCAGGGGGAGCTGCAGGCTCCTGCTGAGCAGGGAGCCCAAAGCAGGACTCAATCCCAGGACCCTGGGATCATGACCTGAGTCAAAAAGCAGATGTTTAATAACCGAGCCACGCAGGTGTCCCTTTTACTTTATATTTTTGAAGATTTTAATTGTTTATTTGAGAGAGACAGAAGTAAGTGCGAGCAGGGCGGAGGGGCAGAGAGAGAGAGGGATAAACGGACTTCCTCCTGAGCAGGGATCCTCATATGGGCTGGATCCCAGGAACCTGAGATCATGACGTGCGCCTAAGGCAGCCACTTAACCAACTGAGAAACCCAGGAGCACCCCCCACTTTGTAAAGATTTTATTTATTTGAGAGGGAGAGAGCACGAACGGCGGGAAGGGCAGAAGGAGAGGGACAAGTAGACTCCCTGCTCAGCAGGGAGCCCAACAGGGGGCTCTATCGTAGGACCCTGAGATCATGACCTAAGCCGAAGTTAGATGCTTAACTTACCAGGTGCTCCAATGTACTAAAACCTATGTATTTTTTAATGCCTAAAATATATTTAGACATAAAAAAATTAGTGTAACGTTATTAGGAAAAAAAGACATTTATGTATTTTTGTGTACACAGAGAGAAATTTTCTGGAACAATACACAAAAACAGTTATCTCTGGAGTAACAGTGGATGGGGGAGTTTTTTTTCTGATACCCTGAAATTTTTTTACATATATTTAAAATTTTAAAAATACCTTTTATAATTTAAAATGGGGAAATTTTATTTTTCAAATGATATGATTGAGTACCTTAAAACAAACAAAAACAAAGAGAACCTTGGTGAATATAGGGTTTCTTTCTGGAGTAAGGAAAATGTTCTAAAATTAGACAGTGGTAAGGCTTAAACAACTCAGGGAATTTTATGGGTGATTTTTATGTAAGGTATGGCATTATATCTTAATAAAGCTGTTAATGGAGAATGGGGGAAGTGATCTTCAGGCTTGTGTGGGACCTGACCCTGATTTAGGATTTGAATTAGTTTGGCATTTGATGTTTTAAATTCAAAATGTAGGTGAACTTTGCCTTTTACTCTAGACATATACATTTTTTTTGTTCAAAAAATCTTTATTAGTCTGGGGAAAAAATTAGCCTGGGATAGGTTCCATATTTATCCTTTGGCTTTCCCATTACAGAAGGTTATTTTGATATAACTGTAACAAAACTTACCAGGAGAAAAAGATTCCTCAGAAAACCAGTAATAAGAATTCTGTTTCTGGGTGCCTGGGTGGCTCAGTGGGTTGAGCTGCTGCCTTTGGCTCAGGTCATGATCTCGGGGTCCTGGGATCGAGTCCCGCATCGGGCTCTCTGCTCAGCAGGGAGCCTGCTTCCTCCTCTCTCTCTCTGCCTGCCTCTCTGCCTACTTGTAATCTCTGTCTGTCAAATAAATAAATAAAATCTTAAAAAAAAAAAAAAGAATTCTATTTCTCCTTGAACAGTTACTGAGCACCTACTCTGTTCAAGGCATTAAGCTACTTGCTGGGGATATGGATGTGTCCAACAGTGAACTTATTATTTAGGGGGAAGAGACTGAGAAAAAGATGACAATTTAAAAAAATATTTTCAAGTAGATGATAGAGTTTTAAAAAACAATTTTGGATTAAAAAACCCCAATGGTGGGTGCCTGGGTGGCTCAGTGGATTAAACCTCTGCCTTTGGCTTGGGTCATGATCTCAGGGTCCTAGGATCCAGTCCTGTGTTGGGCTCTCTGCTCAGCATGGAGCCTGCTCCCCCTCTCTCTCTGCCTGCCTCTCTGCCTACTTATGATCTTTCTCTGTGTGTCAAATAAATAAATAAAATTAAAACAAACAAACAAACAAACCCCAATGGGTCTATTCTTAAATGACACATTTAAAGAATAGAATTATATTTTGTAATTCCCTTTTTTCAACTATCCATTTATTTCTAGCATCTCCAGAGGATGTACCTTTGGAAACCTGGTAAGAGGTTTGCAAGCTCACTCCAGGATTTTTAAGATTGAGAGTAGCCGTGGTAAACCATCTCTACCAGTTAGCACCTGGTCGCCTGCCTCAGATTCTTCATCTATCAAATAGGGGTAACAACACTATCAACCTTATGGGGCTGCAGTGAAGATTACATGAGATAATCCATGCAAAGTACTTAATTAACATGCTGCCTGGCATAAATGCCAGCTATTCTTACTATGTGAGGCTCACCGTGATTAACATGTTCAACCCTAAGAGGCAACCAGTCATTCAGAATCAAAACATTAGCTCCAGGAAAAGAAAGGCACAGGATTCAAAGAAAGTTTTACTGATTGCCAAAAAGTAAACCCCATAAAATAAAAGTTAAATCATGTTTCTAATTAGGAAGACAGTATTAAAAGGATATTAGTTCTTTCCTAGTTAACTTCTGAATCTAATGTAGTGGTTCTGAACCAGTGGCAATTTTGCCCTCCAGGAGACATTCAGCAGTGTCTGGAGACATTTTTGGTTGTCACAAGTGAGGGGAGGGAAGGGCTGCTGCTGGCTGGCATCTAGTGGGCAGAGACCAAAGATCCTACTAAACATTCCACAGTGCACAGGACAGCCTCCCACAGAAAAGAATTATCTGACCCAAAGAAACCCTGATCTAATGTAATCCTTGACAAACTGATTGTAAAATTCTTTTGGAGGACTAAATGGGCAAAATCACCAAGAAATTTTGGGTAAAAAAAATAAGGAGAAGTAATTGCTCTATTAGATAACAAAAAATATTATCAAACTACAAAAATAAAACATTAGAATTCTGTCACTGAGAATAGACAAATCAATAAAACTTACACACACACAAAAAACCCCCCAAGAAACAGACACAAGTGTGTAAAATAATTTGGTGTTAAAAATATGTTTCAGGGGTTGCCTGGGTGGTGCAGTTGGTTGAGCCCTGAGTTGGTTTTGGCTTAGGTCAAACCCTGAGTTGGGTTGCAGGCTCAGCAGGGAGTCGGCTTCAGGATTCTCTCTATCCTTCTACCCCACCCCACTTATTCCACCCCCTGCTCGCTCACATGCTCGCTCTCTCTAAAATAAATAAATAAATCATTTATAAAAAAGATTTTATTTATTTACTTGACAGAGAGAGACAGCAAGAGAGGGAACACAAGAACGAGGAGTGGGAGAGGGAGAAGCAGGCTTCCTGTTGAGGAGGGAGCCTGATTAGGGGCTCGACCCCAGGATGCTGTTACCATGACTGGAGCCGAAGGCAGGCATTTAACAACTAAGCCATCCAGGAGCCCCTAAATAAATCTTTTTAAAATATGTGTTTCAAATAAGTGGAGAAAAGATAATTATTTGAGAAATTATTCTCAGACAATTGATTAATACCATATATTATAAACTCTAACATCTAGAATGTTTCCCCCATACATCTAGAATCAGGGTACATCTAAGAGTTGCTCTCACATTTCATGTGTTAGTTTCTTTTTTCCTGAAAAGCTGTTTATCTTAAGTTGACAGCAAATCTTAGATTTGGTGCTATCTTAGAAATATGGTAATACAGTAGGTGGAAAATGGTGAGTATACTTCACACCATCTAAAACATTTCAGATGAATTAAAGACCTAAATGTTAAGAATGAGATGGTAAAGGAACAATAATAAGGAAATAAAAGGAAAGTAATCTCAAGACAACAAAGATCTCTCTAAACATAAAACAAACAGACAAAAAAAAAAACCCATAGAAGATGCACAAATATATACATAAAAGTGTAAAACTTCATTAAGTAAAACACCACAAACTATGGATTTCTCAATTTAGTGTAATCCCAATTTTAGAAGTAGAAATTGTTTGGAAGTTGACAAAAGGACTTTAAAGTTATCTGACAGAGTAAATATATAAAAACTAGTCAAAAAAAATCTAAAAAGAACAATGAAGAGTTTTTTCTATTTATTATTATTATTATTACTATTAACCCTGAGATCAAGAGTCATGTGCTCTGTTCACTGAGCTAGCCAGGTTTTCTAAGCCCCTCTTCTGCTTATTATTAAAGTAGCACTGGGGCACCTGGGTGGCTCAGTTGTTAAATGTCTGTCTTCAGCTCAGGTCATGATCCCAGGATCCTGGGATGGAGCCTCACATCGAGCCCCACATTGGGCTCTCTGCTCAGCAGGAAGCCTGCTTCTCCCTCTAACACTCCCCCTGCTTATATTCCTCTCCCTCTGCCAAATAAATAAATAAATAAATAATATTTTTAAAATAAAGTAGCATGTACCAAGGCCAGAAGAGAAGGTCCAAAAATAGATATAAAATATATAAAAATTTACCATTTGATAAAGGTAATATTTCGAACCACTGAGTAGACAGAGTAAAAAATCCAATAAACAATGTTGGGACAAGTAGCTAACCATTTGAAAAGAAAACTATTAGATTACTGTTCTCTCTCTTTTTTGAAACTAATTCTAGGTGGATTAATAAATTAAATGTAGGGACGCCTGGGTGGCTCAGTTGGTTAAGCAGCTGCCTTCGGCTCAGGTCATGATCCCAGTGTCCTGGGATCGAGTCCCACATCGGGCTCCTTGCTCCGCGGGGAGCCTGCTTCTCCCTCTGACTCTGCCTTCCACTCTGTCTGCCTGTGCTCGCTCTCACTCGCTCTCTCTCTGACAAATAAATAAATAAAATCTTTAAAAAAATAAATAAATTAATTAATTAATTAAATGTAAAAATACCTTTATAATCTTAAGAAAAAAGCCTTTTGAAGGAAAAAAGTGATAAGACTGACTACATAAGAACTTAAAACTTCTATAAAGGGATGCCTAGGTGTGGCTCTGTTGGTTAAGCATCTGCCTTTTGCTCAGGTCATGATCCCAGGGTCCTCGGATCTAGTCGCGTATTGGGCTCCTTGCTCAGCAGGGAGCCTGCTTCTCCCTCTGCCTACCACTCTCCCTGCTTGTGCTCTCTCTCCCTGATGAATAAATAAAGCCTTAAAAAATATATAACTTCTGTGAAGAACCAAAAAGAAGTCAAAAGTCGGGCGGGGGGAAGCAATGTGTATGACACAGGGAGCTGTATTATTTTCCTAGCACAAATTACTGCAAACTAGCTTAAAACAGAAATTTTTCCTCTCACAGTTCTGGAGGCTTAAAAGTAAAAATCAAGCTGTATGCAATACCACACTCCCTCGAAGTTGCTAGGGGAGAATCTGTTCCAAGCCTTTCCAGTGCCACCAGCAATCCTTGGCATCCCTTCATTTGCAGTTGCAACTCCCATCTTTGTTTCCACCGTCACATGGTGTTCTTCCCCTGTCTTCATGTCTTCTCATAAGGGCAGCAGTCATATTGGATTAAGGGCCCACCCTACACTGTATGATCTCATCTTGAATTATAACATCTACAACTACCCCATTTCCAAATAAGGTTACATTTCTGTAGTGGTGGTTAGAACTTCAACATTATCTTTTTGGAGGACCCAAGTTAACCCATAAAAAGTCTTTAATATGTAAGGAAAATGTACAAATAACACCCCAAAAAGAGAGCAGGTAATTTTCACACGCACACACCATCTCCACCGCCATGTGTGTATGTATGTGTATGCATATATATATATATATATATATATATCTCCAACATGTCTGCCGGCGATAGAGCTTTGCAGCTCTACTATGTGCAGAGCACACACTCTGATCTCCAACCTCACTAGCTGCTCCTCCTTCCCTTGCCTTTACCTGAGGCAGACACTGTGGTGTGTCCTACCACTGGGTCCAGATGTTCTTCCTCTTGTAGATTCTTAGCCTAGGTGATCTCACCCAGATCAATGATTTTATTACAGTCTATGTGCCAATGACACCAAATTGTGTCCCACGTCAGAACTTCTCCCCTGGTCTCCAAACTCAGTACAAACAATATACCTTGCATCTCCAGCTGGCTATTCCATAAGCATCTTAACTTTTAACACTTTCAAACCAGAACTCTTGAATCTTTCTTCCAATCCTGTTCCTCCTCAAGTCTTCCTTCATTTCTGTTAATGACAACAACATGCATCCAGTGGTTCAGGTCAAAACCAGGGTATCATTCTTGATTCCTCCCTTTCTTTCACTATCTCCATCCAAGTTCTCAGGACTTGATTTTACTTCCTAAATATCTACTAAATACTTCCAGTAACCCAGCCCACTCTATTCCAAGCTACAATTATTTTTGGTATGGACTATTACAGCAACCTCTAAAAATGATTTCACTGATTCCACCTTGGTCCTCTTACAGGAACATGATTATACTTCTGGTTTGTTTGGGGAAGTTCCAGTTTTTACCTGTTGCTTGACCTTCCCTCCAGTCAGCACCCGCTTCATTTTCAAAATGATTCCCATTTGAATACTACATTTTATGATCACCTTGCCTTAGAGTCCTATCTTCTCACAGTAGCTAAAGTCACCTTTTAAAAATATGAATCAGATCATGTCATTCCAGTGCCTTGAAACCCTTCAAAGATTTCTTATTATATAAGGATAAAATCTGAACTCCTTATTATGGTCTACATGACCCCAAATGACCTAGTCCACCTATTTCTCATCTCTTAGGACTCTGTTGTGCAACCATTCAAGCCCCACTGGTCTTTTGATTCCTATAACTGGTCATGTCATTTCTACTTCCAAGTCTTTGCTTTAGCTGCACCCTTTCCTGCTACCTTATTCCCTTAGAACTTCCCATAACAAATCTGTTCTGTCATTTTGTTCTCAGATCAAATATTAACTCCTCAGAGAGAGGTCTTCTTTGAAAACACATCAAAACGTTCCCAACCCCACCCAAGTTACTATTACATTGTTCACTATTTAACAGTTGTTTATTATTTATATTTCCCCACTAGAATGTAGGTCCCTTGTTATCTTGTTTACCTCTGGTCCCCGGGGTCAGAGCATGTGCTCAATAAGTATTTACTGAAAGAATGACTTACATCCAAAGAAAAAAATTAAAACCATAACAGCTCAAAGAATTTGGCTATCATATCAGCAAGAACAAAAATGAACAATTAAAACAATTAAAAGAACAAAAATGCCTATTTTCCTTTCTAATGCTTTGCATATTGTCTGAAATTACATTTATGTGATTATTTATTGTTTGACTTCCCCTCACTAAAATAGAACCTCCACAAAGCCAGGGACTTGGTTTTATTCACATCTGTATTCTTAGCACCTACAAGTGCCTGGCATATAATAAATGTTCAGTAAATATTTACCCCCAAAATTGACAATATCTGGGGTGACTAGATAGTAGAGAAAAGGGTATGGTGAGAATATAATTGGTGCATAATTTCTGTAGGAAATTTGGCAATGTGTATCAAAAGCTCTCAAAGGGGGCATACCTCTTGACTTCACACTTTCACTTCTAAGAGGAACTTATCCTAAACAAGCAAATGAACAAGGGTACAAAGATTACTTATGAGGGACTTTATACTGTGTTAGGACACAGAAAATTTAGAATGTCAGCATGATATCCTTTTTTTTTTTTTAGCATGATATCCTTTAATAGGAGGTTATAAATATGATTATAAATCTGTACAATGAAATACATTAACAATATTTCAGAGGAGGGGCACCTGGATGGCTCAGGTCATGATCTCAGGGTCCTGGGATCAAGCCCCTGTTGGGCTCCCTGCTCAGCAGGGAGACTACTCGCCTCTCTGCTCCTCCCCCTGCTCATGTTCTCTTTCTCTCTCAAATAAATAAATCTTCATAAAAAAGTTCCTCCATGTTAAAAAAAAATATTGGGGAGGCACATATGTATTGGTGCAGCAAGAGATAAAAAGTATATTAAAAGGCAAGCTGGGGCGCCTGGGTGGCTCAGTGGGTTAAGCCACTGCCTTCAGCTCAGGTCATGATCTCAGGTCCTGGGATTGAGTCCCGCATCGGGCTCTCTGCTCAGCAGGGAGCCTGCTTCCTCCTCTCTCTCTCTGCCTGCCTCTCTGCCTACTTGTGATCTCTCTCTGTCAAATTTAAAAAAAAAAAAAATCTTAGGAAAAAAAAAAAAGGGGCAAGCTGAACAACCCCACATGTAGGGTTGCTCAGTTGGATAAGCATCCATCTCTTGGTTTTGGCTCAGGTCATGGTCTCAGGGTCCTGAGATGGAGCCCTGTGTTGGGCTTCTCGTTCAAAGTGGAGTCTGCTTGCAATGCTCTCCCTCTCCCTCTTCTCCTTCCCCTGCTCTCTCCTTCTCTGTAAAACTTTGTAAATAAAATCTTAAAAGAAAACCCCACATTGGGGCGCCTGGGTGGCTCAGTGGGTTAAGCCGCTGCCTTCGGCTCAGGTCATGATCTCAGGGTCTTGGGATCGAGTCCCGCATCGGGCTCTCTGCTCAGCAGGGAGCCTGCTTCCTCCTCTCTCTCTCTCTGCCTGCCTCTCTGCCTACTTGTGATCTCTCTCTGTCAAATAAATAAATAAAATCTTAAAAAAAAAAAAAAAAAAAAAAATTTAAAAAAAAAAAAAAAAAAAAAGAAAACCCCACATGTAGAGCAAAATTTCATTTTTGCAAAAACAATGTATGGGGAAGACACATGGCATTATGTATGAATGTACACAGGCATTTACAGGTAAGTTTGGACAGACAGACTTCAAAATGTCAACCCTGGTGATCTTTGGATGGTGAGAATAATGGCAATTTTAATTTTCTTCTACATACATTCCTAAACTTTTCATAATTAGGTCAACAAAAATTACCTATGTTCTGGTTTTTAGATGGGAAACAAAAAGCAATTAAGTATTATGGAAAACACAGACACACTTCATAAACTTAATGAAGACTAGAGCCCAGGTTTAGAACCATGGGTTCAGAAATGTTAACTACAGTACTGGAGATGATTTTCTGATTTCCTGAGTTCAAGCAAGTTGTTTTCTCAGTCAATATTTGTAAAAAAGATAAATAAAACTTGTTTATTTCATTGCCTGCCAAGCTTGAGAAGGTCAGGCTTGATTGAGAAATAACACAAAGTGTAGCAAAAGCTACCACTGATAACTAGGCATTTTCCTTGTATTGCCTCATTGAAAACCTTCTAATGGTCCTGCCAGGTATCAACATTCTCAAATGCAAAAGCTGAGAGAGGTGACAGAAATTGTCGAAGTTCTCCCAGCTGCTATATGGAAGATCTTGATTTGAAGAGGTCTCTCTGGGGGCACCTGGGTGGCTCAGTCGTTAAGGGTCTGCCTTCAGCTCAGGTCATGATCCCAGGGAAACCTGCTCCTCCCTCTCCCACTCCCCCTGCTTATATTTATTCTCTTTCTCGCTGTCTGTCAAATAAATAAATAAAATCCTTAAAAAGAAGAAGAAGAAGTCTATCTGACCTGAAGGCCTTCAGGGAAAGTTAGAAAAAGGAGCTTTAGGCTTTAACCTTGCAAGTCTCTTAATGCCTCTGATTGCTTACATGACTATCCCACTGCTCTATTTAATTTGCAAGAACAATAAAATGAGAACGAGCCTGGTGTTTTTAAGAAAATTGGAGTAAAAATATGGAGAAGCAAGATTTACAGTGGGTACTATTCAAAAGGCTCAAGGTCAAAATGCTTGGTTGGGTAGTTACAGGGGAGGGGAGCAGTTTGAGAGTGTACCCGTGTATGTGTGTATGAAGGGCCACAAGAGACACCACAGAATGGGATAAGGATGACATCTATGCACTTGAAGGGAGATGGGCCTGGATGAGGGAAGCTGGACAGTACCTGGGAAGAAAAGGAGCTGGTAGACTGACAAAGTGTAAAGGGGGATAGAGAGAAGGAGCAATAGGAAAGAGGAAGAACTAGGAGGAAAGGCAGTTACAAGTTATTCTGTAGTATTTTTTCCCTCCACCGTTTTTTCTCCCTTTAGTCTCTTCCTTGCTGATCTCAGTCACAATTCAGCCCTCAGTGCTCTTTTCTATCTGGATGATTACCAAATCTCTCCAGTCCTGACCTTCCTCGAGAGTTCCAGAGTCCCCTCCTCTGAGGTCCAAAATGAATGCAGCATCCCTTTTACGTCAAGCCTGCTCCAACCCTTGTACTTGCTCTCACTTAATCAAACATGTTCTCTCTCTTCTCTTCCTTCAACCATTCTTTCATCCAACAAACATTTACTGTGGCTCTATTATGTCCTACACACCGCCATTAACTTACCAAGTGGGCTCACTTCTACTTTGAAAATCTTGTCTGTCCATCTCATCTAAATTCTTACCTGAGATTTACTGAGAAATCCTTCATGCTTCAGCCATGGCTACACAGGACTCTAAGATAATTGGTTTTGCATGCCCTCCATTTTGTAATGACCACCTAGTGCGAATAGCATTATACCTGAGACACAGAAGGGGCTCGCAGTGGAGACTTACGGACTGCAAACTAGTTGGGATTGGAGGAGAAGCTAGGAGATTTGGCTTGAAGGAGTATTTGCATACGAAGAAAGATGTCTTCCTTAAAGTCTTGGTTACAGATCTGTACAAATAACAGCAGCGTCAGAATTCTTTTATTTCTGGGGTGTGGCCATAGGAGGCTGGGAAGACCGCTTAAATCTGAGGTTGAGAGTCTTCTGATAGAGAGAAAGCCTGTCCACCTCCCATCCCTTGAAGACTCAATAGTCACTTGTTGAATCTATCACCTTCCATGAGAGGGACCACGGATGTTGTGTTCTCCTTTGTATCCCCGGCGCCTAGCACATGGAGCCCACATTAGGGGTTCAGTAAATATCTGTGGAGGATTCGAGAAAGGCAGGGACCATAGATATTTCATTCATCGTCTCAGGAAGAAGGACAAAGACTAAGGGGCTCGAGGTGAAACAGTGCAAGGTATTTCCCTCCCTATTCCTTTAGAGGTTGGTAAATGTTTGCTAAGCGAAATAAATCGCCCTCTTGCACAGCTCCAAAATCGGGCCCCTCGCTCGGCTGCCAGGCCCTGGAGCCCGGCCACCATCTGGCTCAGGCTCAGGCCCGCGCTTCCCTCTCTCCCAGCCCAGGCTCCTGTTACCTCCCTGCACACATCTGTACTCACAACAGGCCCAACAATTACACGCTCCCGCGGCCCTGCCTCGAGATCCGGGACAGCCCCCAGGACCGCGTTGCCTCAGCTCCCCGCCCCCAAGCCTGTGTCCGGGGGAGCCCGCGGCCCGGCCTGAGGCCGCCTCTTGCAGCGGGTTCCCGCACCCTCAGCCGCAGGTACGCCAGACGCCGTCCATGTGCTCGGCCGCCGTCGCCAGCCCCGGCCCGCTGCGGCTGGAGCGGGGAGCCCGGGAGGCCCGGCGGCCGCGGCCCTGGCCCGCCGCGCTGCTCCGGGCGGGAGAGGCCGGCGGGCGGGGAGGCGGGAAGCGGCTGCAGCTGTGAGGCACCAAGGGGCGGGAGGCGGGGGCGCAGGGGACAACGGGCCAAGTCGGGGTTGGGAGGCGGCACCCCCGCCGCGGTGGGGCTTGGCGAGCGGCGGCTCGCTCACTCACCACAGTCCGGCGGGGCAGCGCGCCGGGGGTCCGGGACAGGGCCCGGCGGAGCCTCCGTGCCCTGCCCGAGCGGGCGCCCCCGGAACTCTCGGAGCCGCTGTCGTCCGAGATCACGATGAAGTCCTCCATGGCTACGGGCCCTAGCCGAGGCAGCGCGCGGGCCGCTGGCGACCGGGGTGGCGGCGGCAGCGTCGGCGACTTCGGCTCCCGCTGCTGAGGCGGCGGCGGCAGCGGCGGCGGCGGCGACAACCGGAGCCATCACCCCGCCGGCCCCGCCCCTTCCCGCTCCGAGCCCCGCCCCCGCCGGCCGGCCCCGCCCCTCCTGAGCCTGCCCCCACTCCGTCCCCAACCCCCGCGGCAGGCGGCTGGCGGCCGGGTAAGGGAGGCGGGCGCCGGTCTCGGCGGGGGCACTCGCCCTCCCTTCCCGGGGAGTAAAAAAAGAGAGAGAGAAAATCAAGTCGCAGCCAGCTTGGGCCAGTGTTGCGGGTATGCCTGCGTGACTCTAAGGCTGCGAGGGCTTCCCCACCTGTTTCCAACCGACCCAAGTGTGAAGTGAGGTGTGAACAGGCCTCTGACTGAGCCCGCGTCCCAGGGGTGGGACTTGGCCTCCGGACTGACTGACTGAGGGTAGATGGCCTGGCTTGTGGCCAGGTGGGGCACAGAGGCCCCACTTCCTTATACACATGTGCAGTTGGTCTGTAGGATAAATTCCTAGAGTGGAATTAGAATTAGTGGGTCAAAGGTGATGTTTCTGCTGTTTGGATAAATGATGCCAAATTACTCCTAAGTTGTACCAATTGGCAGTTTCACCAACAATCTCTGTCACTCAGGAATTTACGCTGTGAGATCTAGACACTTGTACAGTTGGTAGCAGGGTCAGAAACTTGAAAAAAGGCACAAAGGGAAGCCATGAGGTGGCACACATCTGGAATAATAAGGTGTTAAGAATGAGCAAAGCTATAAAGATAAAAAGAAGGATATACCCCATAGAGGGTGAAGTGGTAGGTAGTTGGCTAGTTGTAGGTTACCAAAATTAAAATCAAGATAGGATCTGTGTTACAAGAAATGTGGGGTATTGACAAAAATCCTGTGGCTTATGCACCAGCAACTTGATAATATGTGTTGACAGATCCAATGGGAAATTGTATTTACCTGAAGAGGGTTTGGCTCTCCAAGGATTGCTTGTCATGTGCTACCTAAGCAGTGTCTAGGGCAGTGATTCTCAAACTTTAGAGAGCATCACAATCACGAAGGAGACTTGCTCAAACACCAATTGCTAGGCCTCACTCCAGAGTTTCTAAATCTGGGGTAGGAGGTATGAGGCTCTGAATTTGTGTTTCTGAAATTTCCCAGGTAACACTGATGCTGCTGTTCTGGGGACCATGCACTGAAAATCACAGCTTTGGTGGGTGAGGAGTCCACGGCCAATGGATTTCAAGTTCTGGTCAAATGACTGAAATCATCCCTTTTGTGAAGGGCTTCATTAAATTGTCTTCACCAAATGCCATTAGACATTTGGTTTATTTAACTCCCTGTTTCTTTTTTCTTCTTCAAAGTTTTATTTATTAGAAAGAAAGAGAGTGAGAGAGAGTATGAGAGGGGAGAGGGTCAGAGGGAGAAGACTACTCCCTGCAGAGCCCGAAGCCAGACACATCCTCGATCCTTGGACTCTGGGATCATGATCTGAGCAGAAGGCAGACACTTTACCGACTGAGCCACCCAGGTACCCTTAACTCCCTTTTTCTTGAAACACTGTCTTCACAAGGCTTCTGTGACTCTGCATCTCTCTTACCACTTCTTTTTAGTCTCCTTAGATGACTCCTGCTCCACTACTCACTCCTTAAATCTTGATGTTCCTCAGAGGTCTGACATAGGCCACCCGCACACACCTTGCCCTACGCAATGTCAGCTATTCTTGGGGCTTTAAATGATAATTTTCATGCCGATGACTCCCTAGGTTTATCTCAGGCCTGTTCTCAAAGCTCTAGATGTATATATCCAAATGTGTATCAAATCTCACAGGCAACTCAAGTTGACAACCAAACCCCTGTCCCCTCAAAAAAACCTGCTTCTTCTTCTTTGTTCCCCATCTCATTGCATGATGGTACCACCAGCCTGCAAATGCTCAAGTGAGAAATCTGAGCATTATGCTTGACTTCTACTTCTTTCTCACCAACAAGTCCTGTCTCTTTTTATCTCCTAAATATTTTTTGCACCCCTTCACTTCTTTTGGCCTCTACTCTTAGGACTTTCGGCAAACTAAGAGATCAACTCTGGCCCAGTCTACTATAGCAGCCTCGTATCTTGTTTTCCTGAATCTATTCTTGCTCTCTTTCATTCCTTTTTCCACATTCAGCCAAAGTGATTTTTTTTAAAGATTTTATTTATTTATTTGAGAGAGAGACAGTGAGAGAGAGCATGAGCGAAGAGAAGTTCAGAGGGAGAAGCAGACTCCCCATGGAGCTGGAAGCCTGATGCGGGACTTGATCCCAGGACTCCAGGATCAAGACCTGAACTGAAGGCAGTCGTCCAACCAACTGAGCCACCCAGGCGCCCCAGCCAAAGTGATTTTTTAAAAAAGATTTTATTTATTTATTTATTTGACAGAGAGAGATCACAAGTAGGCAGAGAGGCAGGCAGAGGGGGGCGAGAAGCAGGCTCCCTGCCGAGCAGAGAGCCCGATACAGAGCTCCATTGCAGGACCCTGGGATCATGACCGGAGCCAAAAGCAGAGGCTTTATCCACTGAGCCACCCAGGCGACCCAGCCAAAATGATCTTTAAGAGAGTATGTAATCAAACCGCCTTTAGTGGGTTCCTAATAACACTATGTCTAGCTGTAAGTCTTAGTTGGCTTAGGCTGCCATAACAAAATGACATGGTCTGGGTTAACTGAACAAGAGGAGCTTATTTTCTCACAGTTCTGGAGACTGGGAAGTCCAAGATCAAGGTGCTGGCTGGTTTGGTTCCTCTCTCTTTGGATTGCAGATTTCTTGTTATATCCTCACATGGTCTTTCCCCAGTGGGTGCATACAGGGAGAAAGAGAGGGAAAAAGAGGGGAGGGAGGGAAGAAGGGAGAGAGAAAGGGGGAGGGAGAGAAATCTCTTCTTTATAAAGCCACTAAACCCAGCATGAGGGCCCCATCTCCATGTCTAATCTAACCTTAATTATCTCTCAAAGATCCCATCTCCAAAAACCATCACATTGGGGGTGGCATATGGTGGCATATCTTTCTTTTAAAAAGAAAGATAATATATATATATATATATATATTTGTAAGTTATGTGTTATATTTATACATAGTAAATATATTATTTCACTGTAAGTAAATTTTACTTGAAAAAAAAGAGACATGGAAAAAATTTTGAACTCTACGATATATATGCTATAGTGAAGGGATGAAGTATACTGATGTCTGCAAGTTACTTTGAAATGCATCTAAAATAAGATAGGTGAATGTGTAGATGGTTAAATATGGATAAAGCAAATATAATAAAATGTTAACATTGTCAAATCTTCATGGTAGTTATATAGATGTTTATTTTAACTTTTATGTAAATTTGTATGTTTTTGTATTATGTTGAGAAAAAAATCTAAAATTAAGAACGTGAGTTGTGATTTTCCCACAATTTAAAAACTTTTTCTAAAATGGTGAGAGAAGGGGTATCTGGGTGGCTGTTTTGGTTAAGTGTCTGCCTTTGGCTCAGGTTGTGATCCAGGATTCTGGGATCAAGTGCCACGTCAGGCTCCCTGCACAGAGGGGAGCTTGCTTCTCCCTCTCCCTCTGTTGCTCCTCCTGCTTGTGTTCCCTCTCTCTCTCTCTGTGTCAAATAAATAAATGAAATATTTTTTTTTAAAAAAGGAGAGAGAAGATTATAGTGAACCCTCTGTGTCCATCATCCAGCTTCAGGAATGTACAATCTTATTCCACTTATATTCTCACCCACTCTCTCATCCCCACCTTCCTGAATTATTTTAAAGTAAATGCAAGACATCACATGGTTTATTCTAGAGACATTTCAGTTTCTAGCTTTAAAAGATAAGGAATCTTCATTTAACAATTTGTCGAGCACATATGGTGTACTCAAGGGATACAGTGGTGAACAAGGTAGACATGGTCTCTGATTTATGGTGATTATAGTTTATAAGGGAGACAAACAATAAACTAGTAAACTGATAATAAACTAGTAAACTAATAAAATATGACAATAACCGCTTTGAAATATCTTAACTTGTGAGATATAAATATGAACGATTTTATTGTTTCTCCAATAACCATTACCACTGTCCCCAGAAATCCTCTTGCTCTCTGACAGTGAATTCCCCTAAGAATATCCTACTCTGGGGGCACCTGGGTGGCTCAGTGGGTTAAGTGCCCAACTCTTGATTTTTTTTAATTTTTAAAAAGATTTTATTTATTTATTTATTTGACAGACAGAGATCACAAGTAGGCAGAGAAACAGGCAGAGAGAGAGAGAGAGAAGGAAGCAGGCTCCCTGCTGAGCAGAGAGCCCGATGTGGGGCTTGATCTCAGAACCTTGGGATCACGTCCTGAGCTGAAGGCAGAGTCTAACCCACTGAGCCACCCAGGCGCCCCCCAACTCTTGAGTTTGACTTGGGTCATGATCTCCGGGTCATGGGCTCTAGCCCCACGTGGGGCTCTGCACTCAACTCAGCATCTGCTTGTCCCTCTCCCTCCCCTTCTGTCCCTCCCCTGTGGTCTCTCTAATAAATAAATAAATAAATAAAATCTTAAAAAAAAAAAAAAAAGAATATCCTACTTTGGTCCTTTATCTATGAAATCACTTTCAGTAACCAATGCAGTCTCATTCTAAGTATTATGTCTTAGTCAGGCCCATTTAAAATCTTTAATCTCATATTTAATTCATAGCTCTTCCCATTCTCCTGGTGCCAGTGGACTGGAATTGTGGTTATAAGTGGATTAGTGGAGGGAGTGGTAATAGCTCCTTCTTCCTCCGTGGCTCTTGTTTTCTCCCAGGCAGGGATGAGGAGGAGGAGAGAGAGTGTTCTCTGCAAGACTGTCCAGAGTTGTTTGTTCTCTCTCTGCTGGTTGTTGCTACTTCAGTAGCAGTTCTCTCAGTGTGTCAGGAGTCCATATGCCAGCAGTTCTTACTTGGACTGGGCACAGTTGCTCTCTGGAGCCTGCCTTGCGCACTTCCCAACATAGAAGTCGGTATCAACTTCTTTCTCCCAGACATCCCCTCCGGTCCCTGCCAGGGGTAATCTAATATATAGCCTTTTGTTTTGGGGGGGGTCCTTGTCTGGAAGGGCTTCTTGGGGAGTGCCAGCAAGAGCCTTAAGTCTCAGTGATCTTCTGCGCTCTCTAGTCGACTCACACATGGAGAATTTACATGCTTGATGACCCTATCTCAGCATCAACTAGCTCTTTTCTCTCTTCCTTCACACCCAACAGCAGGGGCTCATTCAAGTCAGTGGTTCAGCAACTTTCAGACAAGTTCTCAGCTTGGGGAACGGGAAGAGATAGTTTGCTGCACTTTCAAATTGTGGGAAGGGAATGGGAGGAACAAATTGAATGGCCCTATCTTCTTCAGCTAGGCAGAAGTAATGGGTGGTTGCCATCTGCCATAAGTAATATTCTTCCATGGATATTTGAACTAATTGGAAAAAAAATTTAAATTCTATTTCTGTTGCAGAATTTATGATAAGTGATTAATATTAGTAACTTTCAAGCATAACAACAGAGATAGGACTGGGGCACTTGGGTCACTCAGTCAGCTAATGCCTCCAATTCTTGATTTTGGCTCAGGTTAGGGGCATGATATCAAGCCTGTATCAGGCTCTGTGCTGAGCATGAGGCTTGCTTAAGATTCTCTCTCCCTCCCTTTGCCCCTCCCTCCCCAGTTTGAGCGCACATTCTCTCTCTCTTAAAAAAAAAAAAAGTGATAGGACTTTAGGGGTACAACAGTGTTCAGATTATATATATCTTTCTCATCAGCCATCCTGCCTGAAATTCAGGAAACACAGAGTCCCTGGTTGTGTAATAAGAGTATACTTGAAAAGTACCCTGACCTTATCTGACAACACAGATGGAAGCTCTGAAGCTGCTTTTCTTAATGAGTAGTGTTATTTGGTCATCCTGGATCTGTCTTGAAATATTCTGTTTACCCAAGGCTTCCAAAAGGATGGCGTCTTTTTCAAAAACTAGTATGTGTGTGTATTTTCCTCTTCTTTTTTTCTGGGTGATTTGTCTTATTTTATTTTTCCAGATTTATTGAGATACAGACATATATTTATTGAGATATTGACATATAACGTTGTATACGTTTAAGATGTGATATTTTGGGGTGCCTGGGTGGCTCAGTCGGTTAAGCGTCTGCCTTGGGCTCAGGTCAAGACCTCAGAGTGCTGGGAAGGAACCCTGCATCAGGATCCCTGCTCAGCAGGGAGTCTGCTTCTCCCTCTGCCTCTGCCCCTCCCCCCTGCTTATGCTCTCGCGCTCTCTCTGTCTCTCAAATAAATAAAATCTTTTTTAAAAAGATGTATAATGTAATATTTTGATATATACATATATTATGAAATGTTTGCCATAATAAGGTTAGTTAACACATCCTTTACCTTGCATAATTATCATTGTTGTTGTTATGGTGAGAACATTAAAGCTCTACTGTCATAGCAACTTCCGAGTACAAGAGAGTATTACTAACATTATCAACGTGCTGTACATTAAATGTCCAGAACTTACTCATCTTAAAACTGAAATTTTGTTCCAATTGATTAAAAGCTCCCCATTTCCACCCCCGCCACCAAACCTAGCAACCACCACTCGCCTCTTTGTTTCTGTAAGTTTAATGTTTTAGATGCCACATATAAGTGAGATCATAGAGTACTTGTCTTTCTCTGAATTATTTTACCTAGCATAATTCTCTCAGGGTCCATCCATGTTACTGCAAATGGTAGGGTTTCTTTCTTTTTTATGGCTGAATAGTATTCCGTGTGGGTTTCAAGGTGATACTTCTTCATAGACTTATTCCTCTTCACTCATGCATCAATCCCATGTACACTGAGAGGCTAGTGCAGTCATTTATCTACCCAAGAGTCACCCTGCCGAGCTCTGTCCCCGGCAGCCACACTCAGCATCCCAGCATCCAGCCACTGCAGCTTCGAACTATATCTTTGAGCATTTGTGTTTTCTCTCAATTTATTCTGTTAACTCGTACCAAGATGTGTCCTATGGTAATAGAACAGCCTAAGAGAGGTTATTTTTTGGGTCTGGGAACACTCAAAAAATTCCATATAAATTAATGATAATTGCTTCTTTGCTTTATGCCACTTCAGTTTACAAAAGGTTTCACAGGAGCACTCCAGTTTTGGGTGGCAGGAGAAACTTGTAGTCCTGAGTGCCCACTGGGTGCCAGGCACCTTGTTAGGGGCTGGGAATAAAACTGAGCAAGACAGGTGTACCCTCTTTCTTAGAGAGCGTAGCAGCCCTAGTTTGTGAGTGCAGAAAACAAATCTCAATCCCTTACTTTCTTTTATTTAAAAACTTGAATATGAAAAAAATTTGTGAAAATGGAAGTCAAAACCATTTCACACCCATTACGATGGCTATTATTTTAAAAATACGGAAAACAAGTTTTGGCGAGGATGTGGAGAAATTGGAACCCTTGCTCATTGGTGGTAGGAATATAAAATGATGCAGCTGCTATGGCATACAGTTTGGCAGCTCCTCAAAAAGTTAGACATAGAATTATCATAAGATCCAACAGTTCCACTCCTGGATATTTACCCCAAAGCTTTAAAAGCAGGGAGACAGATACTTTTCCACGTATCTTCATTGCAACATTATTCATAATAGCCAAGAGGTGGAAATAACCTGTGTCCATCAGCAGTTGAAGGAATAAACAATTCTATTCAGCCTTAATGGAAGTTATGACACATGCTACTATATGGAGGAGACTTGAGGACATCACGCTGAATGAAACATGCCTGTCACAAAAGGACAATTATTGTGTGATTCTACTTATATGAGCTAACTGGAATAGACAAATTCATGGAAAGAGAAAATAGAATAAAATTATTGGGGGTATGGGAAGGGAGAATGGGTGCTATTTAATAGGCGCAGAGTTTCTGTTGGGAAGGTGAAAAAGTTCTGGAAATGGATAGTGGTGATGGTTGCAAGATATTGTAACTATATCCTAATGCCATTGTATATTACACTTAAAAATGGTTTAAGGGCCACATGGGTACCTCAATCAGTTAAGCATCTGACTCAGAATCTCAGTTCAGGTCTTGATCTCAGGGTTGTGAGTTCAAGTCCCATATTGGGCTCCATGCTGAGCCTGAAGCCTACTTAAAAAAGAAAGAAAGAAAGAAAGAAAGAAAAACTGCTTAGAGTAGTAAATTTTAATGTATATTTTACTACAATAAAAATATGTGAATATTTTCCTTTTATCAAAAAACTGAAACATTATGGATAATGTTAAAACCTTTGACCACCACCTCCATCCTGATCCCAGTTCCCCCTCTTCGTTGGTTCTGTGTTTCCTTCTCTAGAGCTTTTCTATGTATTTGCTTGCATTCAGAAGTACTTAGAAAAAATGACATATATTTTTAGCTTTATCCAAAGTGCATGTCTGCTTTATCGTGGAGATTTGGAACCATCATTTGTAGTAAAAATGTTCTGAGCAGTAGGGCTTTCTGCCTTATTGGGGATTTTTTTTTTTTTTTTTGATGGATGTACCTTTTTCCAAAGTTGTGATTTTCTTTCATTTTTCTTTTTTTCATTATGTTGCAGGGTCAGTGCCTGTGGACCTCTTTTGTTTACGCTACAGCTAGCCAGCTCAGATTTCTCCTGTGCCTTAGAGAACACTCTGTCCTTCCTGCTGGATTCCAGGTATAATCTCCCAGTTTTGGGTCACTCCTAGCTTTTCCACTGGACTGCTTTAGTAGGCAACCTCTCATTGTACATAACTTAAATAATTTTCTTATCCTTTCCGTTTACATTCCTGTTTCTAATTTGCTGAGATACCAAGTAAATGTCAAAATCTTCATAAAAATTTTGCTTTATCCTCTCTGTTCAAAGATGATACATCCTCATTTTGTGAAATTTAAAACAATTTAGAATGCTTATAAAACAAAATGTGTAACTGCATCACCCACTTGCATAACATCTTTCTAGACATCTCTGAATGGTGATTACTCACAGGTGCATGCAATTTTACAGAAACAGGATCATACTATGCATATTGTATTGGAATTGGCTTTCTTAGTTCAAAAAATATTTCCTTACAGTTTGCTGTGTCAGTGAATATAATCTACAATAGTATCCATTTTATTGGCTCATAGTAATAGTTTTTTTAAATAGTATGACATGTTTCTTCTTATTTAATAGAAAAGCACAAAGAAGCAAACAAAAAAGTGTATCACATTCTCTCAACCCTGATATCCTACATTGAACAGTTTGTAAAATTAAAAGAAACATATCTATGAGATTAGCAAATTCATGCTACAGAAAGTTACAAAATAAAAAGTGCAAGTTGAAAGCCACCCTCCCTTTTCTAGTTCAGTCTTCCCAAGGCCAAATGCTTTTCTCAGTTTCTTGCAAATCCTTCAAAACATACAAAATTACTTACATATCTGTATTTCTTTTTCTTTTTTGTGTGTTTTAACACACACACACACACACACACACAAAATCACATTATTATATAGAGTTTTTTACTTTGCTTTTTTCTTTTTTTTTTTTTTAAAGATTTTATTTATTAATTTGACAGAGAGAAATCACAAGTAGACAGAGAGGCAGCCAGAGAGAGAGAGAGGGAAGCAGGCTCTCTGCCGAGCAGAGAGCCCGATGCGGGACTCGATCCCAGGACTCTGAGATCATGACCTGAGCCGAAGGCAGCGGCTTAACCCACTGAGCCACCCAGGCGCCCCTACTTTGCTTTTTTCATTTGATCTATTTTGGGGATCATTTCTTAACTGTAAGGTAAATAGATCTTTTTTAATACCTGCATTTTAAAAAAGTCATTTTTAGGATACACCAAAATTTATTTAACCAATTCCTTGTAGTAGATATTTTTATTGTTTCCAGGGTTTTGCTTGTTTGTTTATTATGCAGTTTTGATTTTACTATTACCAGTAATGTTGCAAGAACATCTTTGTACTTATCTTAACAAGGCTTGCCAACATATCCACAGAGAAAATCTTAAGCACTGGGGAGTGGGTTAAAGGGTGTATGTGTTTTACGTGTGGGTAGAAATTGCCAAATCATCATCCAGAAAGGTTGCACCAAATAACATTATGACAAGTGTTTGAGAGTGCTTGTTTCCTAAAATTCCACAAGCATTAGTTATCAAACTTTCTGGTTGTTGCCAATCAAATGAATTAAAATTGTTTTTTTGCTCTGATTTGCATTTATTATTATCAAGTTGAGATATTTTTTGTTATGCCTGAGTTTTCGTGTCTGAGAGACCACCAAGGAGCCAAGCACCAATGCAATCACTTGAGGGTTTATTTGACAAGCTTAAGCTTGGGCCCAAGTATACCCAGCACAGCCTAGTAGCGACTTGGACCGCGAGCCAGATTACAGTCAGGGTTTTTAAAAGGCAGAGTAGGGGTAGACTCAGCGGTGGGTGAGGACAAAAGGGGGTTATGGATGATGTAAGTCTCTAAGGAATTTTGGAAGCGAGGTCTCCAGGACCTTGAGAAGCTAGCTATTGTCTGGGGAAAAGGTTATTCATTATCAGTAATAAAAATCTTTTCGTGAGACCCTTTAGATGTGTATCAGTGGGTCATATGCTTGGGAATGATTGCTGACACTATCTTGGAGGTTTAGAGATAAAGTTTCACATTTCTCCCATCAAGTGTCCTTGCTAGTGAGATTTAGGTTTAGAAGAAATTTAACTTTATTTACATTTCCTTCTGCCTCAGCCTCCTTAAGTTTTATGGTGGGGAGGGCGACATTAGGGCTTAAGGAACTGAGTTATTTGTCTCTTGAAATTGGGCTATTGAGAAGATAGCTTCTTTGTTGTAAATCACTAGGACATTTGTAAACTGAGGGAGACTCCTGTCTTGCAGGATTGTGATCTCTGCAAGTTAACTATTTGTTTTTCTTTTAGAGCAGCCAGGTGTGGCTGAGGAATGTCACACATACTACCGAGGGGAGGGGAGCGGGTGGAGAGGGGGTTCAAGGTGCCAGCTTTTGCTTTGCCAAGATGGCTGTACTTATGTCAGGGCTAGACTGGAGGTGGGTACAGCCTTGTTTTTCTTGGCCTCCACTTTTCAAATGTGCACTGAATGTAGTTTTTTTTTTTTTTTTTTAAAGATTTTATTTATTTATTTATTTATTTGACAGAGAGAAATTACAAGTACACTGAGAGGCAGGCAGAGAGAGAGAGAGAAGGAAGCAGGCTCCCTGCTGAGCAGAGAGCCCGACGCGGGACTCGATCCCAGGACCCTGAGATCATGACCCGAGCCGAAGGCAGCGGCTTAACCCACTGAGCCACCCAGGCGCCCTGAATGTAGTTTTTTCCTTGAAATTGTTCATACACATTCACTATTTTTTTTTCCTAGACTGTTCATCTTTTTAAATAGCTATCAGTAGAATTTGTGTGACTAGGTAAGATATTATTGAGCAAGGGAATATTACATTGCTTGGGTAATGTATTCAACTAGTTCCCTAATAATGAACAGCTAGAATGTTTACAATATCATACTATAGTTTCAAACTTCTTGTACTTGCATCTTTGTGTTCTGAATCAAATATCTCTTTAAGTTAGATTCCAGAAGTAAAATTGCTCAATGAAAGCCAAATTCCTGGGGCACCTGGGTGGCTCAGTGGGTTGAAGCCTCTGCCTTCTTCTCGGGTCGTGGTCCCAGGGTCCTGAGATGGAGCCCCACATCCACATCAGGGTCTCTGCTCAGCGGGGAGCCTGTTTCCCTTCCTCTCTCTGTCTGCATCTCTGTCTACTTGTAATCTCTGTCTGTCAAATAAATAAATAATACCTTAAAAAAAAAAAAGAAAGCCAAATTCCTTGTCAAAATTTTCAAAATAGCGTTGTTTGATGGGGGATTCATCCAATTTGGGGAGTGGGGGAAAGAAAGAAACTAAATAGGAGCTTCTGATTGGAAGGCTAATCTGCTCTAAATTAGAATTGAACTAAAAGGCTAATTGGTGATGTTATCGTCTTAGCTGCTTTCATCACAAGCTTCTTAAAATCCTAAATCTCCTCCCCTATTTGGTGCCTGGACCTCCTGGGAGTCTGCAAATTCTGCGAAGGGAAAAAGAAAAAAAAAAAAAAGTAATTTCCAAGTGAATAATAGTATTAAAACATAATTATAAGCACATTTTTGAATCCTTGTATGGCCATGCAATTTTGGTGCTGGCTTTACCTTTCTGTTTACAATTATCTGAGTGGTGCATACTGTTTGAAAGAACATTTGGCATTCTGGTAATTCATGAATTTAAATTGAATGGAAGGAAGTAGTGGGAGACTTGAGTCAGCCTACCTACAAGACTGGTGGCCTCCTGCTGAGCTGAATTCACAAAGAACCTGTGCAACAAAGCAATCCATTAAATTAGAATAACATAGGAAATGATTTGGGGAAGGATGAATTGCATAAATGTTGTCTTTGTACCTAACAACTTGTTCATTAGTAGTTAGTGTCCTAGAAAAGAGAGTGAAGAAATTTACCTTTCTGATTGGAGTGATAATTGGATTAGGACACCCATTCAGTCCAAATTGCATTAATGACCACGAAGCCAGCCTTAGTTTTACTAGGTTTATTAGGTGACACTGCATTACACTAGGCATCCCAGGATTGCTTGGGCAACTTTGACCAAGTATGAGGTCTGTCTCCGTATCTGCAAAGTTAAAGAAACGAAGTGAGTCACACTGATGAGGGAGTGGAAGGCGAGCTGAGGGCAAAGCACAGGCTGACACCGTGCGGCCTCCCCACCCCCTCCACTCCCAGGTGGAATCTGTAGGACACCCCTCAGGTACTCCTCGCTGCCCTAAAACTAAGGGAAGGAAAAAACAAATAGGTAACTGATAGAGATCACTGTCCTGCAAGACATGAGCCTCCATCTGTTTACCAGTGTCTTCGTGATTTACCAGGAAAAAGCATTCTGATCAATAGCCTAGCTTCCAGAGACCCATAACTCAATTTCCTGGAGCCCTAACATCACCGTCCCTTCTAGGAGTGTTGTTGGAAACAGAGGCAGAAGAGAAAGTAAACAAAAGTTTCTTTATGACCTGCAACCTATTAACAAGGACTTGTAATTGGAAGAGTATAGCATTCCTCCAGAAAGCTCCCCACATATCCTAATGTTAGTGCCTTACTGAAAGGAAAAACAACCTTAGTTTGACAATAGCAAGGCCTCCAGCATCCTGTAAATCTTCTTTAGCATTTGAAAGTTCTTTTGAACACCTCCCTTTTTTCCTTACCTCCCACAGCTCCCAAATATATAATCAGCCATTCCCCCACAACCACCATGGAACAGCTCTTTCTGCCCACGGGTTCTGTCCTGGTGCTTTAATTGAAATCACCCCCCCCTCCTTTTTCTTCACCAAGGACGTCTCAAGGATTCTTTCTTGGCCATCAGCTCTGGACCTCACCAACATTCCAAAATTACATCAACACCACTTTGTACAACATAATTATCCAAACAGACATTTTCTGCATTAGTATTTTGACAGACAGTAAATAGACGAAAATTGGTTTGCTCTCATTTTTTGTTCTAATATGCATTTATGTAATTATTATGAATATAAATATGCACATACATGTAATGTTAATATTTTTTCTTTTGAAAAAAAAAAATCCTAGATAAAAATCTACCATTTAGGGGCACCCGGGTGGCTCAGTTGTTAAGCAGCTGCCTTTGGCTGGGGTCATGATCCCAGGGTCCTGGGATCAAGCCCCAGATAGGGCTCCCAGCTCTCCAGGAAGTCTGCTTCTTCTCCCACTCCCCCTGCTTGTATTCCCTCTCTCGTTGTGTCTTTCTCTGCCAAATAAATAAATAAAAGCTTTTTAAAAAAACCCTACCAAAATTAAGTTTTCTTTTATCTTTGTTATTTCTACCAGCATATTCAGTTTTACGTATTTGCAACGATGTTATGTTATGTTAACATGGCATTTCTTTTAACATATACCATAAATGTTTTCCCGTTTTACAAATCTGTTTTTATTCTTGTTTCTCTTTGCTTTCGTGCACTTCCCCTTGTCCACCATCGTGTGCCCAGTGTTTGTGCAGGTATGTGAGCTCACTCATTTTTCTCCATAACCATGTAAGCCTAGTAGAAAAGATATACAGATACATGTGTACACATATAAATAAATATATAAAATACATATAAAAAGTTGTGAGTTGTCATTCGCTTTTACAAAAGCGAGATCATAAACTGTATGTATTTTTAACTTATATCTTTTCATCTTTAATTCATCAGGGCAGACTGCTGGGTCAGTTGCCACAGATCCAAGTCGATTTTTTAACAGCAACCTAGTTACCCATATTGTAGACATACACATTATTTATCAATAGAGAATCCCTCTGCTGACAGACTTTTAAGTTGTTCTCAAGTTTTTGTGTTATTATAAACAATGCCACAATAAATATTCTCATAGACTTGTTCTTAGATTGTTAGTAGTGGGATCACTAGATGGGGGGGGATGTGTATATACATATATACATTTTATTTATTTATTTATTTATTTATTTATTTAAAGAAGGAATGGGGTGGGAGGAAGGGCAGAGGAAAAGGAGAGAGAGAATCTTAAGCAAGCCCCACACCCAGTACTGGAGCCCAACATGGGGCTTGATCTCCCGACCCTGAGGGGCTTGATCTCCCGACCCTAAGGGGCTTGATCTCCTGACACAGAGATTATGTCCTGAGCTGAAATCTAGAGTCGGACACTTAACTGCCTGAGCCACCCAGGAACCCCTGTATTTCTTGTTTTTTAATGTATAATGCCATATTACTTTTAAAAGCTGCACGTGGATCTTGTCTAGACCTTGCTTCAGGTAAACTATAAAATTAAGAGGTGTAGGGCGCCTGGGTGGCTCAGTGGGTTAAGCCGCTGCCTTCGGCTCAGGTCATGATCTCAGGGTCCTGGGATCGAGGCCCGCATCGGGCTCTCTGCTCAGCAAGGAGCCTGCTTCCTCCTCTCTCTCTGCCTGCCTCTCTGCCTGCTTGTGATCTCTCTGTGTCAAATAAATAAATAAAATCTTTAAAAAAAAAAATAAAATAAAATAAAAAAAATTAAGAGGTGTATTTATAAGACAATTAGAAATTTGGGCACTGACTAGTTACTTCATTAAATTAAGGAATGGTGGGTTTTTTTTTTAAATGTGATATTGGTAGAGATACATACTGAAATATTTATGGATGAAGTAAATTGGTTCAGAAAAGTACTGGAGGGAGAGAAGTGGATTGAAGCTGATATAATGGAATTCATTATACCGTCGTCTTCTTTTACATATGTTTGAAATTCTTCGTAATAATAATAATGATAATGAAAGCTGTAACAGTTCATGCTATATAATGTATGAGAAAACGTATTTCCTTACATTTCCCATAGCACTGGGTGTTAATACTTTTTTATTTTTGTCAAACTGATGTATGACAAAAGATATTTGTTGCTAGTTTGTATTTACCTTACTATTAAGGAGGTTGATTATCTTGCAAAAGTGTAAAGCAGCTAGCGGCCAGGCCATGGTGTTCCTAAATTAACATAAACAATACTAAGGGACCCTGGGTGGCTTAGTTGGTTAAGCGTCTGCCTTTGGTTCAGGTCATGATCCTGGGGTCCCGGGATGGAGCCCTGTTCCAGGTTCCCTGCTCAGTGGGGGGTTTTCTTCTCCCTCTCCCTCTGTTTCACCCTGTCCCCATTCATGCTCTGTCTCTCACATTCTCTCTCTCTCTCTCTCAAATAAATAAATAAAATCTTAAAAAAAAAAAACAAAAAACAACCATGGGGCACCTGGGTGGCTCAGTGGGTTAAAGCCTCTGCCTTCAGCTCAGGTCATGATCCCAGATCCTGGGATCGAGCCCTGCATCGGGCTCTTTCCTAAGCAGGGAGCCTGCTTCCCCCTTTCTCTCTGCCTACTTGTGATCTCTCTCTGTCAAATAAATAAAATCTATTAAAAAAATACTTCTTAGGCTATAAATAAACTGTACACAAGACCACTCAGTGACTGTTTCTAGAACAAGACAGAGAATGACCGCTTTGCAACCATAAAAACAATAGAACATCCCCCACTTCCGACTAAACTAAGTCACAGCAGCTCCTTTACTAGTGACAACTTTAGCCTTGTTTTAATCCTCCTAATTCCTAGATAAAAATTATTCATTTAGGGACACCTGGGTGGCTCAGTGGGTTAAAGCCTCTGCCTTTGGCTCAGGTCATGATCTCAGGATACTGGGATTGAGTCCCACATCAGGCTCCCTGCTTGGCGGGGAGCCTGCTCCCCCCTCTCTCTCTGCCTGCCTCTGTCTGTCTACTTGTGATCTCTGTCAAATGAATAAACAAAACCTTAAAAAAAATTATTCATTTATCCAGTTACTAAATTGCCCCAACTTTTTGACAACCTTCAATCCATAACTGGTCCCTACTTTTTTCTTTTCTGGGAATAATCCAGCACAAGTCCCAATACTGTGAGATGCCACTTCCAAGGTCCTCTTGCTGAGGCATCTACAGTTCCTCTGGAGTACTTTCTCTCTTGTTGTAGGAAAGTAAATCTAATTTTTTAATATAGATATGTTCCTAGAGGAAAAAAGCCCTACTGGGCTTTTTGAATGTTTATTGTCTATTTCTTCTTTGGGATATTCTCCCAATTCAGTGGGTCTTCTGAAATTTTCCCTTTTGAGAGTCAGTACCTCTGTTTACCTCCCCCATTCTTCTCTAGGAGCCATAGGCTCTACTTTCTTAGAAGAGGTAAAAGAGGGGCACTTAGGTGGCTCAGTTGGTTAGGCACCTGCTCAGGTTATGATCCCACACTCCTCAGATAGAGCCCTACATTGGACTCCCTGGGCAGGAAGCCTGCTTCTCCCTTTCCCTCTGCCCCTCCCTCTGCTCACGTGAGCATGCTTTAGCTCTCAAATAAATAAATAAATAAATAATTTTTTTTTTTTTTAAAGAAGAGGTAAAAGATAATGATTCTTTTTTTTTTTTTTTTAAAGATTATTTATTTATTTATTTGACAGATAGAGATCACAAGTAGGCAGAGAGGCAGGCAGAGAGAGAGAGAGGGTAGGAAACAATCTCCCTGCTGAGCAGAGAGCCTGATGTGGGGCTTGATCCCAGGACCCCGGGATCATGACCTGAGCCGAAGGCAGAGGCTTTAACCCACTGAGCCACCAAGGCACCCCCAAAAGATAACTCTTCTTATCTGAGTTGGATCACTCCAGGTTCACTATTAGCAAGAATTTTCAAGATCTTATTAATTCACCAGTAATGCTACCGGGAGCTAAGTAAAGTTGGACCTCTCCATTTGCTCCAGATCCTTCTGGTTATTTTCTTGACCACCAGTCCAGTTTGGCTAATGTTGACAACATGTGTGTGTGTACCATTTATTGCTCATTTCATTAGGTATTAAGGGAGAAAATTCATCCTCTTAACTCAGAAGTCTGGCATTTATATTAGATTTTGGTCTATTTACTTAAAAGCTCTGATGTGAGATATGTAAAAAATTCAGTACTTCTTTGTTAATTGTTCTTTTACTGATATGAAATATCACTGTTTGTTCCTTTTAGTGCTTTCCATCTCAGATTCCACTGTTTGTTACATTAACATTGTAACACACATAACATAATCTTTTGTTTGGTGTGCTGGGAAAATATTTTGATATTTAAACCCATGTGTTTTTATCCAGTATGTAACTCTCTATTCAGATGACTAGACTCTGAGTCATCCTTTGCCTTAAGGGAGATTGTCTTAATAGAACCAGAATACAAAAGAGGCAAATTCTTGACTTGTGGATTTTGAAGCTGGAGTTCAGGTGTAAGACACCCTGAGCCAGTTTCTTCCCCGCTGGCTCATAGGAGAGTCATGTTCTGTTTGGCCTATTCTATTTCCTAAGGTGTTACTTCTTTCTTTTGTGGGGTGTGGTGCTTCTCATTTTTGATATTAAAATATTCCTCAAATGTTTTGTCATTCTTGGTTGGGTGCTCATCTTAATTTTTGAAGTTCCCTATTAGCCTACACGTGAGTGCTGCATCCATTTATCACATCTTGTTGCCATTAATTACAGGGAAGAATTTGGACTTGCTGCTCTGTGGGGGAATATTCTTTAATATCTAGAACTGGAACTGGGGACAACCACCTTATTGCCATGGCCATGGCAATGCCTTGACTCTTTGGCTGAGCTGCTTATAGGGACACTCACTTCTCATACTGCCAGTTGCTTGACAAAGGTAAGAAGGTAATCCTCCTCAGCTGCCCATGTCTCATTCCTATTTCCACATATCCCCTGCCTCTGAGTCTGAGAAACTCCCAAGTTGTCCTCAACCTTTTGATCAATTTTTGTTTCAGTTTTTCTTCCTCTGGAAATTTGAGGTTATGATTTTTTTTCCTTTTTTTTTTTTTTAAAGATTTTATTTATTTGACAGACAGAGATCACAAGCAGGCAGAGAGGCAGGCAGAGAGAGAGAGAGGAGGAAGCAGGTCCCCTGCTGAGCAGAGAGCCCAAAGCAGGGCTCGATCCCAGGATCCTGGGATCATGACCCGAACCAAAGGCAGAGGCTTTAACCCACTGAGCCACCCAGGTGCCGCGATTTTTTTTCCTTTTAAACAAATTTTATCTATTTATTTATTTGTCTGTTTATTTGTTATTTATTTATTATTTTTTTTAATAGTAGGCTCCATGCCCAACATGGAGTTTGAACTCATGATGCTGAGATCAAGAGTTGTATGCTTTCCGGACTGAGTCAGACAAATGCCCCATCATTTTTTTCTTTTAATCTGATACCATTTGCTTTCCCTTTTGAGAGATTTCCTTATAATTTCCGCAGACTAATATGATTATCATCATCATATCAGCCCTCAACCCTCTGCATGATTCTGCATCTAATTGGTTTGATTTTCTACTCTCTGCAATTATTTATGTCACATTTACTACTTGCCTTAAACTTCTGACTATTCCAGCTTCCTTCATACTGTCAGAAACCTTGCTATTTTTCACATGAAGAAAAGTAAAACCATTAGATGGGAACTCCCTCATCCTCCTCAAGCCACACTCCAGTAGTGCCCACAACCACATCCATCCTCTTCTTCTGCCCTCTTGTGGCACTAGATGTGCTGTTTCTCATCGCATCTAAGGCTGGGCTCTACAGGGGTGCTCTACTCGCAGTTCCCTCCCATTGTCCCTAAAGCTTACAATCTCACATGATTTTTCCCTTACCCATGTATTCCGCTACTCCTTCCCATCTCTGTCCTTCCCATGCTCATGAATAAGTCTGTCCCACCTTAAAAACAACCACAACCTGGGGTGCCTGGGTGGCTCAGTGGGTTAAGCCGCTGCCATCGGCTCAGATCATGACCTCAGGGTCCTGGGATCGAGTCCCACATTGGGCTCTCTGCTCAGCGGGGAGCCTGCTTCCCTCTCCCTCTTTCTCTGCCTGCCTCTCTCACTGCTTGTGATCTCTGTCAAATAAATAAATAAAAACCTTTAAAAAAAAACTTATGAAAACAACCACAACCTGAACTTTCTTTTCATTCCACTCACTCTCTCCTCTAGCTCCCATCCCATTTCTTTTCTCCTTCATAAGTTTTCAGAGAAAGTCATTTACATTAGCAGCCTCCATTTCCCAGCCTCACATTGACTTCTCAACCCACTCCAGTCTGTCCCTCAATACTCTGCAGATAAAGTGCTCACTTAGATGACCCGTCATCTGTGGTCGTTTTAAAATATGGCCACAAATTCTTTAATATTCCTCCTTTACAAGGTAGAGTCTAATCCCCCTCTCCTTAAGTGTGGATTGTACTTGCTTCCAGGGCATTAAATATTCTGGAAGTGATGGTGTGCGACTTCCAAGGCTGAGTCACATTGTAGCTTCAACCTCTCTCCCTTGGATTGTTTGCTCTGGGGAAGCCAGCTCTGTCCTGGGAGAGGATCCTGTAGCACAATTAACCCCTCAGATGACTGCAGTCCTGCCTGACATGTTGACGCAGCCTTGTAAGAAACTCTGAGCCAAAACCATCCAGCTGAGCAGCTCCTGGCTTCCTGGCTTTCAGGAATAGTGTGAGTTAATAAACATTTGTTGTTGTAAGCTGCTGAAGTTTACAGTATTGTTACACAGCAATAGATAACTCATATAACCTTCATTTGTTAAGTCTAAAAAACTCTGACTTCTCAGCGGCATTGGACGCTGTTGATCTCTCCCTCTCTGGAGCACTCTTCCCTTTGATTTCCAAAGTCTCCTACCTACCTTCCTAGAATCATTTGCAGGCTTTTCCTCTTCTGCTAGCTAATGTGAAACATTGTGCTCCTTAAAATCCAGTCCTAGGCTGTCTTCTCTTTTTAATCTTCTCTTTCCCCAAGGGTTTCACTCAGCCTCTCAGTAAATATGCAGTTGACCCCCAATTTCTTCATCCAGCCCAGACCTCTCCCCAGGACTGTTCACCTATATATCTAACTGTTTGCTTGTCATTGTTTTTGATTATCCCCAAAGCAAATCTCTGTACTCTAAGAACCAACTATTTTTCCTCTCAAAACTGGGTTTTCTTTTTGTGTTTTCTATTTCAGTGAAGAGCACCATAACCATCTGTCCAGTTGCTTTTGACCATCTAGGTACTTCCCTCTTCCTATTCATACTTACCTAATAAATTACCAAGACTGTTGATTTTTAGCTTCTGAATGTTTTGTAAATCTCTGCCATCCAAGTCATTCTTTCTTGCTAGGACCATTGCAGTAGCTTCCAAACCCATTTCTTTACATGTATGGTAAGGCGGTCTCTATCGTCTGTTTTCCACATTATTGTCTGAGAGATTTTCAGTATTTTTAAAATTATGACACAGATCTGGTCATGTTTCCTTTCTGCTTAAAAGTCTTTTAATGTTCTCCTATCCATCTTTGAACGAAGCCCTCAAATTCTTTTTTATTCAAGTATTTATTTATTTATTTTAAAGATTTTGTTTATTTGAGAGAGAGAGTGAGAGAGAGAGCAGGAGAGGGGAGATGATCAGAGGGAGAAGAAGCTTCCCTTCTGAGCAGGGAGCCTAATGCGGGACTCGATCCTGGGACTCTGGGATCATGACCTGAGCCGAAGGCAGTCGCTTAACCGACTGAGCCACCCAGGTGCCCCTTTAACTTTGTATTTAAATTCCAGTTATTTGGGGTGCCTGGGTGGCTCAGTAGGTTAAAGCCTCTGCCTTTGGCTTGGGTCATGATCCCAGGGTCCTTGGATCAAGCCCCACATCTGGCTTTCTGCTCAGTGGGGAGCCTGCTTCCTCCTCTCTCTCTGCCTGCTTCTCTGCCTACTTGTGATCTCTCTCTCTGTCAAATAAATAAATAAAATCTTTAAAAAATAAATAAATAAATTCCAGTTATTTAACATATAGTGTTATATTAGTTTTGGGTGTATGATACAGTGATTCAGCACTTCTGTACATCTCCTGGTGTTCATTACAGCAAGTGCACTCCTTAATCCTGACACCTATTTTACCCATCCCCCACCCCTCCTGTCTGGTAACCATCAGTTTGTTCTCTAGACTTTAGAGTCTGTTTCTCAGCTTGCCTCTCTCTTTTTCTCCTTTATTCATTTGTTTTGTTTCTTAAATTCCACATATGAGTGAAATCATATGGTATTTGTCTTTCTCTGACTTATTTTGCTTAGCATAATACTCTGTAGCTCCATCCATTTGGTTGCAAATGGCAAGACTTCATTCTTTTTTATGAGCAAATAATATTCTACTGTGTGTGTGTGTGTGTGTGTATGTAATTCCATATCTTCTTTATCCATGGATACTTAACGAAGCCTCAAGTTCTTAGTATGACCTGCCTGTCTCTGCATCCTTTTATCACAATATATATCTTTAGCCTAATTATGCCCATTTCCTACTTGTTGAAATTCAGCCATACTGAACTTTCAGCCTTTCTGATGTGTCATAGCTTTTGTAGGGGTCTTTCTGAAATGCTTTCCTTGATGGTGGATCTCAGCACAAGTATCCCTGGGTCAGGGAAGGACTCCTCCTTCCCATACTTCCAGGCTACATCAAGTTCTTTTTCATATTCTCCTGGAGAATTGGGGCCCTTTTCTCTCGAGCATTGCCTAATTAATAATTGAGTCTAGAGACAATACCCTCCTTTTTTAAAAAAGATTTTATTTATTTATTTGACAGACAGAGATTACAAGTAGGCGGAGAGGCAGGCAGAGAGGAGGAAGCAGGCTCCCTGCTGAGCAGAGAGCTGGATTCGAGGCTGGATCCTAGGACCCTGCGATCATGACCTGAGCCGAAGGCAGAGGCTTTAACCCACTAAGCCACCCAGGCGCCCTGAAACAATACCCTTTGATTAATATTGGCCTCACTCCATTTGATTATAAGTGCCATGAGAGCACTGAGACTAGTACGGTGCCTGGCACAGGGCCCAACACATGTTGGCCTTTTGATAAACAAGTGTGGACTAACTGTTCCTTGAAAATTTGGAAGGATTGCAGATATAATTCTCTAGTCTAGTGCCTTTTTTCTTTTCTTTTTTTTTTTATTGTGGTAAAACATGCATAACATAAAATTTACCTTAACCATTTTAAAGTATAAATGAAAAGTTCAGTGATATTAAATATGTTCATAATGTTATGCAACTATTGCCACCATCCATCTCCAGAACTCTTTTTATCCCATAAAACTGCAATTCTTTTTTTTAAGATTTTATTTATTTATAAAAAAAAAAAGATTTTATTTATTTATTAAAAAAAAAAGATTTTATTTATTTATTTGACAGACAGAGATTACAAGTAGGCAGAGAGGCAGGCAGAGAGAGAGGAGGAAGCAGGCTCCCTGCTGAGCAGAGAGCCCGATGTGGGGCTCGATCCCATGACCTGAGCTGAAGGCAGAGGCTTTAACCCACTGAGCCACCCAGGCACCCCTAAAACTGCAATTCTATAACCAATTAAACAATAATGCTCCATTGCCCTTTTCCCCTAGCTCTCAACAACCGCCATTCTACTTTCCATTTCTATGATTTTGACTAAGTATCTCATTTAAGTGAAACCATACAGTATTTGTCTTCTCATGACTGCCTTTTTCCACTTAGCAAATGTCCTTAGAATTCATCTATGTTATAGCATGTGTCAGAATTTTCTTCCTCTTAAAGGTTGAATAATATTCCATTGGGTGTGTGTATGTATGTGTGTGTATGTATGTGTGTGTGTGTGTGTGTGTATATATATATATATATATATATATATATATATCACATTTTGCTTCTTCATTCACCCACTGATGGATACTGGGTTGCTTCTATGACTTAGCTGATGTGAATAACAGTGCTGTGAACATGGGTATATAAATATCTCTTTGAGACCTGCTTTAATTCTTTTGTCTATAGTCAGAAGTGGAATTGCTAGATCATATAATAATACTATTTTTAATTTTTCAAGGAAACCCTGCATTGTTTTTCATAGTGGCTGTATCATTTTACATTCCCACCAACAGTGTACAAGGATTCTAATTTCTCTACACCCTCACCAACATTCGTTATTTTCTGTTTTAAGTAGTATCTTCTTAAGCAAAAAAAAAAAAAAAAAAAAAGTTGTAATGTTGATGGAATCTATCAAATTTTTCTTTTATGGGTCATGCTTATTGTTGGTCCAAGGTCATAGGGGTTTTCTCCTGTGTTTTCTTCTATAAATCTTGTAGTTTCAGCTCTTACATTTAGAACTATACTTCATTTTGAGTTATTTTTTGTGAATGGTGTGACAAAAGGACATAAATTCATCTTTTTGCATGTGAATATTCAAGTATCCCAGCCTTATTTGTTGAAAATAAAGGTTTTCCCCTGTTGAATTGTTCTGGCAGCTTAGTTGAAAATGCTCAACTGAGCATAAATAGAAGAGTTTATTTTTGGACTCTCAACTCTGTTCCACTTATCTATATGTTTATCTTTATGACAGTACACTGTCTCAATTTCCATAGATTTATAATTCATTTTGAAATTGGGAATTGTAAACCCTTCAACTATGTTCTTTTGCAAAATTGTTTTGACTCTGCCAGGTTTTTTGAATTTTTATATGAATTTTAGGATCATCTCGTCAGCTTCTGCAATAATGGCAGCTGAGATTCTGATAGGATTATATCAAATCTATAGATCAATTTGAGGGAGAATTGCCATTTTAAGAAGATTGGGTCTTCCAATCCATGAACATGGAATGTCTCTCCATTTATTTAAATCTTCTTTAATTTCTCTTAGCAATATTTTGTAGATTTTAGTGTATAAGTCTTATTTTCTTTTGCTAAATTTATTCCCTAAGTGTTTTATCTTCTTATACTATTGTAAATGAAATTATTTTTTTTTTTTAGTTTTTAAAGATTTAATTTATTTTTATATATTTGTCAGAGAGACAGAGCGAGCGAGAGAGAGCACAAGCAGGGGGAATGGCAGGCAGAGAGAGAATCAGGCTCCCTGCTGAGCAAGGAGCCTGATGTGGGACTTGATACCAGGACCCTGGGATCATGACCCAAGCTGAAGGCAGATGCTTAATGGACTAGGCTACCCAGGTGTCCCTGGAATTATTTTCTTTGTTTCATTTTCAGATTGTTCATTGTTACTAAGTAGAAAAAGCATTGATTCTTACATATTGATGTTACAGTCTTTGATCTTGCTGAAATTGTCTGTACCACACTATTTGTTTATTTAACTGAGTTTTCTTGTTAGTGCTTGTATTACTAGTTCACTAAATGCCCATCTGCTCTTGTCCTGACAAATTCTAGTGCCATTTCTGTTGTCAATAAGGAACCCCCAGTTGTTTGCAGACCACTCAGCCTGATCAGGAGCCAATGCAAAGTTCATTAGGGGGAGTATAGCTAACCATCTCCCTACTTTTAATCCTCCTTTTCATCAGGGTCTGGGATGCCTCCTACCAGGGAAAGGACTAAGATGCTGAAAGAGTCAGTGGTTAAAACTGAACAGCAACCTCTCTGACCCAGTTCCATACTTGAGCAGTCCCAGGATCTGGATCCCCTGGGGGAATCTGAAGGTTCTTGGATTTTGTTCCAAAACTCTACTCCAGCTCCCTGGGAACTGAGGAACTCTACCTGGTACTCCAAGTGTGCAGAATGTGGCTTGTTTTGGTAACATATGTTTTCCTGGGGAAAGATGAAGACTGGGCACTTTTCCTGCCTTGTCCCTGTTTCTCCAGCTGCATCTCTGCGACTTCTCAGCAGACATGACTCCCATCTAAGTTGATGCCAGCCTGCAGGGGTTGCTCTTCTCTTTGGGGGACCCTTGCATTTTGGTTACTGGGAACTGCAGCTGACACTTGGGCAGCTTTTTGTTTGGGAAGTTGAAATTGTAAATAGGCCAGATGGGTAACTGTGGGCCTTCCCCAAGGCCAGGTATTAGCATTGTAAATAGGATTTTTCAGTTCTTGTTAGTAAGGTAATGCCCAGGGAGAGTAGGAATTGTGCCAAATAAGGAACGATTTTTTTCTTATTTTGTAATTTTTGCCAGCAGCAGGAGGTTCTCAAAACACAGCATCTGTCTTAGAAGGCTCCATGCTCTCTAATTGTCATAATAATTATTATAATCATAATGTGAATTTAAATTTCAGTCACAATCTCAGGTGTGCATAAAGTGTAATTTTATTTATTTTTAATACCTCTTTAATTTCTGACTCTGCATCCTCATTCTGTAAAATGGCAGATAGCTACTTGCTGGTCCCAGTTTACCTCAATCCTCTTGGTCAGTCTCTGCTGACCAACTTGGACAGTATCTCTTCCCCAGATTCAGTGATAGCCTTTACTGGATCCTGCTTCAAACTTTGCTCATTGCCCTATAAAAAATCTCAAACATCTAAGTAACTCCTTGCCCAATTTTTAGTTGACATTTAAACTTTTTCATCATAAGTTTAAATAGTTAAAAAAGATTTATTAACATAATGCATGTATTGATTTTTAAAAACAAAACTATTATCCCATACTTTTAAATATATCCAAAGAAGTCTAAACACTATAGCAGTTTAATTTTGTTAAAAATGTTGTAATATTTTAAGATGAGGAACAAGCTAGGGGTGTTTGCTTTCACCACTTTTGTTAAGCATTATACTTGAGTTCCTATCCAGAGTAGTAAGATGAGGCAAGGAAATAAAAGGGCCACAGTTTGGAAAGAAAGAAGTAAATTGTCTTTATTCACAAATGAAGACCACCCAAGTGAACATAGGCTGTTTATTCAGAGTTTGTTATATTGCAGATAGTCGCTAACACTTGCCTGTGACAGAGACTCAGATCAGGTAGGAGGGAGGGAGAGCCTGTAGATAAAATGAAAAGCTTCAGGTCTGCACTGATTAGAGGCTATTATCATAGGGAGGCTAGACACGGGTTAACTAGAAGTGGTGTCTTATGTGATGGTTTGGGGAACATGTTTGTGCTTTTTTGCTTGATCTTGAGTTGGAAGCTGTGTCAAAAAATAGGGACCCTAGAAGTCACTGATCAAGTTCTGACCATACTGGGTTGATTGCTTCAGAGGTTGCAATTTGGCTTCCTAGAGCGGTTGCTGCCTAGGGTGGTGGGTCACAGTTCTGTTGTCACATATGGTCTGGCTACTGTCTGTATAGTCAGTCCCTCAGACAATGTGAACAGGTATGTAAAAAATCTAGAGAAATTTACAAAAACTTTAAGTCCTTTTAAACTCTAAACCTAAAACTTTTATTTTATAAAAATAAATGAGTTTAACAAGATCTCATGATATAAGGTCAATACATAAAAATTAATTCTACAGATAAATCCATAGAAATAGAAACAGATTAGTGGTTGCCAGGGTCTGGGAGAGAGAGAAATGGGGAGCAACTGCTAATGGGTGGAGTTTCTCTTTGGGGTGATGAAGATGTTTTGGAATTCGATAGTGGTGATGATTGTACAACCTAGTGAATATACTAAAACCATTGAGCTATATTCTTTAAAAGGACAAATTTTATGGTATGTGAATTATATCTCAATATAAAAAATTTTATGGGATGTGAATTATATCTCAATATAAAGAACATTTAATTGTATTTTTATATAGAGGCAATAAATGATTGAAATTGAAAAAGTAAAAAAATCATGTATAGTAACATCAATAGATATGAAATACTAAGGGATAAATTTTAACAAAATATATGCTAGAACTGTACACTGAAAATTTTGAACAGTGTAAAATCACAGAGATATTAAAGAAGATAAAAATAAATGGAGAAATACACTATATTCATGAATTCAAAAATTCAATACTATTACGATGACAATTCTCTCCAAATAGATTTATAGAATCAATGCAACCCTAATCCTGGCAGTCTTTTTTTATAGAATGATAACCTGATTCTAAATGATTTAGAATAGCAAAAATAATTTTTGAAAAGAAAAGTTGGAAGATAGAGGGATCTGCATCCAGGTAGCCAATTTCCACCACTTATTAGCTATAAATCCTTGATCAAACTTCTTTGCCATCCTGACCTTGCTTTCTTGATCAGTAAAGAGGTAATAATAATAGTATCTACTTACACCGGATTTTTGAGAGGATTAACTGAGATAATACATATAAAGCACTTAGGAAGGTAGTTGGAACATAGAAGCCTTCAAGTGTACTGTTACTGTTGTTGTTGTCATCTCTGCCTTGACCAGTCTGGGAGCCTCTAGAGACTGAAGCAGTCTCCCTGACTCCTTGCCCAGATGTAGCATCCTGTCCTTTTTACTGTATGCCCCTGTCCACTGGTACATCTGTGGACATCTGTGAGTACTACTCTCAAATGCCAGACAGGAGGTGGTACCTGTCTTATTCTTGGGTCCCTCAGATTTCAATTGGCACTTCATTGCCTTCTCCCTCTGCCATAAACTTAGATATAGGGAAGATGGTGTGGAGCGTGAAGCTACTACATTGCTTCTAATTTTCTTTATTTGTTTTCTACACTCTCCCATCTGTGGGACTTGGTAGTCTTAGGCCAGGAAGAAAAGCCAGTTTTCCCTGTTTGCATGGCCTCAAAAATTTCTGTCTCTTACCCACTAAACACTAAGAAGTGGTACCTTTTTGTTCCAATAGGGCAGTCATTAGCTTAAGATGCTAATTTTTAAAAACTGAATTGAAAATTTACATGCAGTGAAATGTGTTAATCTTAAGGGTATAATTCAATGAAATTTGACAACCAATACCCCAATAAAGATATAGATTTCTGTTGCCCCAGGAAGTTCCTTCATGCTTTATTATAATCAGTCCTCAACCCTCTTCTCTCAATAGGCAACCGCTATTCTGATTATTATTATTGAAATTGGTGGTTATAGCTCCTAGATAAGGCAGCTATATCAGGTCCCAGGGAGTGATAATAATCCAGCTAATATTTTGAAATAAGCCACAAGAAAACTACTACACTACTGTTACTGTGAGCCTTTCTTGATTATTTATTCTGTAACAATCACTTCAGAAAGCACTTTATGTGAATTCTCTCATTTAATCGTCAGGAGAGCTCCATGTCATCCCCATTTCCCAATGAGAAAACTGAGTCTCTGGGAGGTTAAGTTGCTTGCCAGGTGTTTCACAGCTATTAAGACCCAGACCAGAGATGAAAATTTTGAAGGAATTTCAAAGCCAGTTCTTTTTTATGAGGGGGACATAGATCTATAACTTTCATATAATTCAAAACATGTCCATTTCTAAATTAATAACTGAAGTCACTTGTTTTTGTTTTAATGCTGATTTCTAAAAATTTCTTAGCATGATTTATATTCTTCAGCAGAGTGTACTCTTCTAAATTGTCAGCATGGTATATCATGATGACTGGTCTTCCTCTTAAGGTTTTTTTTTTTTTTTTTTTAAATATTTTACTTATTTATTTGACAGAGAGAGAGAGATCACAAGTAGGCAGAGAGGCAGGGAGAGAGAGGAAGGGAAGCAGGCTCCCTGCTGAGCAGAGAGCCTGATGCGGGGTTCGATTCCAGGACCCTGAGATCATGACCTGAGCTGAAGGCAGAGGCTTTAACCCACTGAGCCACCCAGGTGCCCCTGTTTGTTTGTTT